>NC_057419.1:18848852-18908402 GCF_019320065.1 Cervus canadensis
GCCTTCTAGGTACCATCTCCTTTCTTTTCACTCTGTCCTGCCCTCCTGGTATTGTTTCCTTTAATTTCATACACTCCTGATGAGCCCTATCCATACCCTGATATAATTTCCCATTCTACTGGCCATCATCTCCTAAACAGCCCTTCCTACTGGGGCCTTTGAAACAGACATTTTGTTGTGAACATATTCATCTCCATCCTCGACCTTCAGCCTAAGCACTCACTCCTCCTCCTCACAATAACTGAAGCCTGGTTTAAGCACAGTGCCCTCATTTTCCTTGGAGTCCTCCCTGATCACAGGGCTTGAATAAAATCCCTTTTCTCACAAAATACAATATTCCTAATTTTTACTCCCTAAGTAGTGGCTCTCAGCAGTATTCTTAGTGGCAAAAGTGCAGAAACAATTTAATTCAAACCTTCTTCTTAAACCACTTTCCATTGGTACAGAGCCTCAATGCCTTCACTTCAGCAAGGGAAACAGATGTTTGTTCGCACAAAAACAATTGGCATTCGATTATAGACATATTGCCTTAAATGCTAACATTTTACAAAGAGCAAATAAGTTCTTTCACTAGATATAATGAGAAAAATGTGCATTTCAATAACCTGTAAATCCCTTTGTAAGGAGAGTGAACTTTGTTTCAATCTTTCTTTCTCAGGGTCAAGATTATTTGGGGAACTCATTCTTCCAGCTGAGCCACAAAGGAAGCCCAAAATCTTTGATAATATTTATTTTTCATTTATATGAGAGACAAGATTTTACGTTTTTTTCCCCAAAAAGTATGTTTTAAAGGTAAGGACTGTACATTAACTCAAGAAGGTAAATCCTTAGAAACCCAAGAATGTGTATATTTTTCTTGATTTCTAAATCAATTTGCCCAACACCAATTATGTGTGGGATTTGAAGTTTTGACACACATAAATTGCACACTAATTGAAATAAAAACTGCATACTCTGCTTCTGTGCAGAAAGGAATATATTTCACTTTTGAAAGTTTATTCTAATCCCAAGGAGAGGAGGAGGGGAACTGTCAGAAAAAAATGGGTAAAACTTCAAATGGGTGAAAAATATGATTGAGTGTCTGGCCAGTCTACCCTTCTGAACAATTTCCACCTTTTACTGTCTTTGAATTAATTTTCAAATCTGTAAGTTCGAGAAAACTAATATAATGTAAATGATTCTTGTCCGCAGAGAATCAGGTGAATTGCGTCTAGTGGAGCATTGCCAATGGATAGACTGGTGTATCTTTTAGTAAATAAACACCACAAATCTTCAATTCCTATATTTGCATGCTGCCTTGAAGTTTCCATTAAAACGGTTTTAACATCTTATTCATTTCCTCATTAACTTGATAATAAAATCTTTGATGAAAGTGAAAGTGAAAGTCACTCTGCGATGTCGACGCTTTGTGACACCATGGATATAGTCCATGGAATTCTCCAAGCCGAAATACTGGAGTGGGCAGCTGTTCCCTTCTCCAAGGGATTTTCCCAAGCCAGGGATCGAACCCAGGTTTCTCGCATTGCAGGTGGATTATTTACCACCTGAGCCACCAGGAAAGCCCAAAATTCTTTGAGAGCATTTATTTTCCATTTATGTAAGAGTCAAGATATTACCTTTTTTCTGCCAAAAAGTATGCTTTAATAGTAAGGACTGTACATTAACTCAAGAAGGTAAGTCCTTAGAAACCCAAGAAATGTGAATAGTTTTCTTGACTTCTAAATAAAAGTCAAAGGTATTACTTGCCCCTCGAAATGCTTTGCATTTAATCTACTCAACAATTCCAAGAGGAGCATACCATAATTACTTCTGTTTTATAGATGATAAGAAGAAAGCAAAAAGAGGGGAAGTAACTTGTCTGTATTCTAACAGCTATCAAGAGGCAAAACGACTATTCAAAACTTGAGCATTCAGGCTCAAGAATGCATGTGATGAACCATCAGACAATATTGCCTTGCAAGGTGTTCTTGCCAAAACAAGACAGAATGAACCTAATTCTTAGCTAATGTTTAAAGCAGAGCTTCTCAACCAGAGCACGACCGACACTTGGGGTTAAACTGTTCTTTGCTGGGAAGTGCTGTCCTGGACACTGGAGAATGTTACTAGCATCCCGAACCTCTGCCCACTCCATGCTGGTGGCCTCTGGCCCACCACAGCAAAATCACTGACATCTTAATAAACAAATCATTGTGAAGCAGAGAGAGAAGTCTTCAAAGTCTATGAAAACCACTGAATTAATCAACAAGTTGATTTACCAGGAGAAGGCGTACTTAGCAGTGATTACCTGATGGCTGACTGTACCTCAACGGCGGGAAGGGTGTGATTTCTTGAAGGATCGGTAACCACAAACCAGAACGACACCCGCTGGGTTACATTGCAAAGTAGGACGTGGGAAATTCTGCAGATGATGAGAAGAAAAAAAAATACATTATAAGCAAAAAATACCAAATTGCATTGTAATTCCACTTCGGTGTTATGACCATCTTAAGAGGTGTCTTAGCTATGAATTAACTCATTTCTACTATTATGAAGACATGTCTTGTTAACAATAATATAGGAAATTTCCTTTATTTCCAAATCATAGGCTTGGGGATCATTCTTAAATAAGAAATTTACCAAGAGTAAAACAAACCCAAAAACAAAAGGAATGACTCAGTGGAAGGCAGCAGGAATTGCAACCTCCATCACCTGTTAGCTGACAGCATCCGTTTCCTCAACACTTGGCCTGGCCTCCCTAATACTGAAGTCTTTTCTGTTTCCTCATCAAGATCTTTCTAGTGTACCCCTCATTCAGCCTTTCACCTCTCAGAACCAGACAAATCTGCTGATCCGCTACTTGCTGCCTCTGTTGGCCACTGTCTCTGCCCTTCTCTTACTCCAGTATTGGGGTCGGCCCAATAACAGACTTTTGGACAGAGGGGCTCTAATGTTTGCAAGAGGCTTTGAACACTGCTTTTGTAGGTATCAGCTTCTAAGTGTAAACTGGAAATGTGCCTCACACTACCCTGTATTCCTGGATCATTTCTTCTTTCACAAGAAAGAAATGGCATTAGTATTTAGAGACAGTCTATATGAGTGCATGAAATGTATGAAGGTAGAAAATTACAGGAGAGTCCACACTAAACCAACATTGTCAGGGTTAAAAAATGAACCCTGAGTGACTTTCTACAGTCCTTAAGAATAAAATCTCCAAAAGTGACATTAGCAACCGTTCTAGAAGAAACACACAGCCTCTATGGATACAAGGAAATCTACTCTTTTTCCTTAAAAGAGCATTCAAGTGCATTGTGTTCTTTTTTACATAATGAAAGAGAATGCACTTCTGTCAATTTTCTGTAGTTTTCAAGACCTGGTATGTTTTTGTTGCCTAAACTTGGTCTCTATTCAACCGTGCTGAACAGAAACACAGAAAGAGTTTTGGGTGAAGTATAAAAGAACAGCTTTTACTGCTTTGCCAGGCAGAGGGGGCCACAGTGGGCTAATGCCCTCAAGATTGTGTGACCCACTCTGGAGGGGGTAGTGAGGAGTTTTATAGTGTTCAAGGAGCAGGGCATGATCACCTCATGAACAATTCTTAGATTGGTGGCATCAAGGTGAACTTTCAAGCATCATCAATTTTCAAGTTTCAACCAGTCTAGGATGTACATCCTTGTAGTCAGCAGTATTCTTCAAATGGAGGGAGTTGTGCTCTTGCCAGCTCAGTCACTCAGTCCTGTCTGATTCTGGGACCCTATGGACTGCAGCGCACCAGGTTGCTCTGTCCATTGGATTTCCCAGGCAAGACTACTGGAGTGGTTCACCATTCCCTCTGCGTGGGGCCTTCCCAATGCAGGGATCGAACCTGGGTTTCCTGCCTCTCCTGCATTGGCAGGCAGATTTTTTTTTACCACGAAGACACCCCAAAAGCCCTGAGGGGTGGGGAGTCACCCTCCTGTAAAAACAGTTTAGTAATGTGTTTCAGGCCTTTATCTGTATCTTTCAGGGAACTGGGAGTCAAGTGATTCTGCTATGTCGCCGAATTACAGTCTAAACTCTTACCAGTTCCCTAACCCAAAAGTTATTCTTTGTGTCTATATCTTCACATTGCCCAATCATTATCTTTTTCACTCATTCTTTTACTTCAAAAGACAAGAACACAAAAACGTGTACACTGTTTCATTTTTGTCCCTTCAAATATAAAGTGCAAGGATTTCAGGCACTGCTAGGCTGATCTGCCCAGAGCCAAGATCCAGAGCCTGCAGCGCAAGCTTGGAGGAACCACTCTGCTCAGAGGGCAGGGGCAGCCGCTGAGGTCCTGCGTCTGGGGGCACATTCCTAGTGTGCGCAGGACCCTGAGCCCAGAGAACCCCGAGGTGCCAACGCCACACACGCCAGCCTGTAGCCGGATGCCAACGGTCGCCTGAGAGTCTTGAGCTTCACATCTGCTGACCTCGGTCGCCTAGAAGCCAAAGCAGCGTGAAGATCCGACCCGCCACCAGGCCAGCATGGGCAGCTTCCTGAGCAGGTACCTGGGCTGCTGGCTGGGCACAGACAAGGCCGCGCAGCCCCGCTTCCCACGGCCCAGGCCCGCCCGCCTCCCGCCGGGCCGGGACCCAGGCCGCGTCCGGTCGGTCCGCCGCGCTCACCGGGCCCGCAGCAGCCGGCATCGGGACGACTCGCCCGCCTTGTACCGCAGGCTGGCCCGCAGGGCCTTGGTGTCCCAGGCCTGGAGGAGTTTTCCCAGCTGGCTGCTCCTCCACCACTTCATGGGGCTGAGCTTTTCCCGCCATCGTAAGACTTCCAGGAAGACTCGCCGGTGCAACGGCCGCCACCACCGCAGCAGACGGAGACAGGTGACCATCCAGATCACCCTCCCTGAGCGCACGGGCAGCGTCTACACGTGTCTGCCCAGACCGGAGCAACCGGATCTCTGTGCCAATGAGACCGGACTGAGGCCCCTCAGTAGATGCCAGAAAGGAAAAAGGAGCTTTGACGAGCCTCAATTGTTTGACTGTCCTGAGACCAAGAGAAGGAGGCAGAGTCCGGAGCCCAGGCTGTCCGCCTTCCAGCCCGTGTGGAGGAATGGAGTGGTTCCTGCCTTTGTGCCCAAGCCGGGGCCTCTGAGGAGCAGCTTCTACTACGGGTGCAACAGCGTCTGAGGACATTGAGCAGCGGCCAGACCTCCCGCCTTGCCTGAGCATTCCCTGTCTGCAGCCCACCCTGCTCCAAGGCCAGCACCCCCCCCATCTCTCCCCATCTGCCACCCCCAACCCCCAGGGCAGAGTCACAGAGCCTCCCTGCAGAGATAGGAGCAGATCGGCACTCTGTCCTGGGACTCCTGCAGCCTGATGTCCCCCTCGCGTCCAGGGAGTCAGGGCCCGGCCACCACCTCCCCATGAAACTCCCACCCACAGTTCTTTTTACCCAGCTGAGCCCTGCCCCACCCCTGCCTGAGTCACATATACCGCCAAGCCACCTCCCTCACCCCAGCCAGCACATCAGCGCAGCCCCCGAGCCACCCCTCCACCCTGCAGAGCCCACACTGAGGGGGCACCGCTAATTCCCAGCCTTCACTCCTTGCTGCCTTTTCCCCCAAGAAGACCCTTCTCAGGAAGGTGTGCTTTTCCCTCTATAACCTTAATAGAGGTTAAAGGTTGTTCTTCTTTTAAATAATAATAAAGTTTCATTATTACTATGAGGATTGTCATGTCTTCCTTTCAAATATTAGGATTTTATCCAGTGTGTTTTCTCCACCTTGGTTCTGTTGGGGCCAGACAATTCTCTGTGGGGTGCAGACCTCGGCATCATAGGGTTTTAGCAGAAACCCTGGTATCTCCCCTCTGGGTTTTCCTGGTGGTTCAGTTGGTAAAGAATCTGCCTGCAATGCGGGAGACCTGGGTTCAATTCCTGGGTTTGAAAGATGTGCTGGAGAAAGGAATGGCTACCACTCCAGTATTCTGGCCTGGAGAATTTCATGGACAGAGGAGCCTGGCAAACTACAGTCCATGCGGTCGCAAAGAATTAGACACGACTGAGAGACTTTCACTCACTCTCTGGTACCTCTCCTCTAGGTGACAGCACATAACCTACTTTGTGAAAATCAAAGCTGTCTCCAGTCACTGCCAGATATTGCCGGCGGGGTGGGATGGGGGCATGGTCCTGATGACACTGGTGGAGAATCACTGAGGGACAGTGACCTCTACTGGCAGAACTCTCAAGCCTGGTTTCCCAACTCATGCCTTTTTCAAAGACACAGAGCTGAACAAAATGAAATGGTGTGTGCTGGCCATTAACATATCCCCCAGCTTATAGAATGCTTGGGGTATGAATGACTCATGTTTGGGGCCTTATTAACAGGAGACCCCGGTTCAACTCCTGGGTCGAGAAGATCCCCAGGAGAAGGCATGGCAACCCACTCTAGATTTCTTGCCTGGAGAATCCCCACGGACAGAGGAGCCTGGTGGGTGGCAGTCCATGCAGTGGCAGAGTCGGACACAACTAAGCACACAGCACCTAACAATCAGACAATGCAACTGTTAAAAAGGAGGTACTCATTCATCATCTTCCGGTTGGCAAGACTCAAAAAGGTGATTAATATCAAATGCTGGGAAGGATGCAGACAATTGGAATCCCAGGCAGTGCTGTGGGCATCAACGGGTCCAGCCCTTCTGAAGCGGCATTTGGAAGTGTTTCCTTGAACACAGTGGGGCCACCAGAAACACTCTTCCACCCACTCACATGCCCCCCGACACACATACACAGATGGTGAGGCGGTTCTTGCCAGCCCCCTTAGTCAGCTCAGAGAATTGGAAGAACCTAAATGTCCACTAAAAGAGGAAGGGATAAAGTCAATATGGTATTGCTACCAAGGAACAACTATTCCACAGATTTAAGGAAGGAAAGAGCCTAGGGGTTCCTTCATGGCTGGGTTTGGGCCCGATAATTCTATGCTGTGGACGCCCTGTGGGTTGCATGACGTGTAGCAGCAAACCGGGCCTCTAAGGCCTAGGTATCATCAGGACATCCTCCAGTAACAACACTCAAACATGTCTCCAGACATTGCCAAACATTCCCTGAAGGACAGAAATGACCCCTAGTTGAAAACTACTGAGCTACATTTTTTTTTAAGGTAAAAACTCAAAAATACACTGTCAAGTGAAAAAGATGGGGAGTGGCATATTATGGGTAGCACAAGTCATTCCTATCAATTAAGTAAATACAAAGTAACAAGCTGGCATAATAGAGGAGGCCAAAACCAAGTAAGGGGTCATTTGGACACTTTGCCTGTATTATTCCTTCCATCTGAAGCATATTTACATACTGTTCAAACATGAATTTCAAAATATTGCCCTTTAGAGAGTTGGAAGATAAGCTATAAAGAGCAAAGTCCCTTCTCCATCCCAGTGAGTACGGTTTCTAAGAGGGCAGAGACAGAAGGTAAACACGTAAATGAACGTGCACACTGACAGGCGGGGAGGCGTGCTATGAGGAGAAACAAGGCAGGAGAAGGCATGCACACGACTCCATCCACACACTGGGGCCACAAACGCTTCCTCTGTCCCCATCACCAGGAAACTCCACTGTCGCTTCCCACGAATTCCAATTCTTCATTCAGAGTTTTCACCAGGTGCAACTCTGGCTAAACACAGCACCTCAGCAAATAAAAGGAAAAGCTGTTATCTACTTAGAAATAAAGATTTCCGAATCATTAAAATTGTTCCTATACTTGTTAAAGCCAACATTTTCTATGGAGACAGTTACTGTTACATAGCAAAGGTCCTGGGCCGAAATTCAATAAATCAAGCTTTTATTTTGAAGTTTACTACCTGCCCTTTGCTAGACTTGAGACAAGGCATTTCACTCTGCATCATTTACTAGAAAGGGACTGGGACCTTTGTGTGTCAGTGAGGGTGCCGCTGACATTTTGAGGGGGAAATTCCTCCTGATGTGTGGCTCTCCTGAGCTCAGCACTGCGTTGATTATCTCTCCTCTCCACTGGCTCAATGCCAAGGCATCTATAGATAGGCATGCCCCAAGACACACCGCATTTCCATATGCCACCTGGAGGTGCTATCTGGATGCAGCACGTACCACATGCAGGTGACAGACACTGAGAAATCGCTTCAAAAGTGACAAGGTCATGAAAAACAAAGCAAGTTGCAGATGGTGTCCTAGAATGGATTAGAATAAAAACGGGTGCTCTGGGGAAAAAAAAGGACACAGGTTTCAAAAAACGGAAAAAAAATTCATAGTTTAATAATATTGAATTCACCTTAATTTCTTAACTTTGATATATCTGTCATGGTGATTTAACCCATTAGGAAACAGGTCTAGAGCAGAGTTTCTCAACCTCAGTACTGTTAACATTTTAACCTAAATAACTCTTGCCAGTAGCACATCCAACTGTGAAAACCAAAATGCTCAGATATTTCCACATATCCTTGGGAGCAATGAAAGGATGAAGTACCCCCAGGTGGAGGGGCCCTGGTACACAGGAGTTTCGTATTACTTTGCAACTCTTTTGGAAGTATATATATAGATAAATAGAGATATCTTTGTCAAATTTATATAAAGATATACACATATTCAGAGAAATAGAGGAAAAATGTACACATATTCATAGAAACAGAAGAGCAAAGCAGTGATCTTTAAAGTTACCTGAGCATCGTAAACTGATCTCTAAGAATAAAACAAGACAATGGAAAAGTAACAGTTCTTACTGGCTTCATTGATAACCACATAACAGATACAAATGTACTTTGAAAATAAGCTGAATTCAACCGAAAGATATTGAGTTCATCTGTATAATAGTGGCCTTAATAATTACGCAAAATTTTTTAACAGTAGTTCTTTTACATACTCAAATGGGCCAAGTATTTATTAGGATATCTCCCATTCTATGTCTTAAGAAGCATCATTTCTCCAAAATTGATATGAGCAAAATGGTGATTAGTTTTAGCTCCTTGGGTCTTCCTCAATAGAAGAACATGTAAGTATCTCCTACATCATACATCATGGTTTGGCCAAAAAAAGCAAGCCTAAGGCTTTAACCAAACACACCAGCAAGCTTGTGGTCTACAAATAACTACAGAAACAGAATTACAGAGATGTGTTTCCATTTTGTTCCGATTGAAGCAGCTGACCTAAGATGGAGTAAGCCTACTTCCTAGAGTAGCAAGACTGTGGGGAAAGGGCCAGGGGAAAGCACACGCCTGCTTCTGGAGGCAGCTGCAAAGCAGAGGCTTCATGTGAAGATGGACATGCCCCCGTGGGCTGGGGCTGCCTCCTGGTTTGGAAGATCCTTTGAGAAATTAACCACTGTCTTCGTTGCCACAGGGGTAAGACACTGAAGTCCAACACGAGATAAACCACAGGTGGAGAGAGATCCTTCTACTGTGACCATCCCCACTACGCTCACCGAAGGAGTATCTGTCCAGGGTAGTCGGGTGCAACAAGAGGGAGAAATGGGGGGTGGGACACCGTCTTCTCCTGTCCACTGTAGCCCAGGAGATGGGCCCCTGGGTTAAGAGCCAGGATGTTAGGCAGTCTTCATTCACTCACAGATGCTCACTAAGAGCTAACAATGATTGGCTATTATGGTTAGGGAGGGTTAGGAGACTTCAACTGCAAGGGCATTTAGTGCTATTAAGACTCTTGGAGAGGGTGAGATGTATGGAGAGAGTAACATGGAAACTTACATTACCATCTCTAAAATAGGTCATTTCAGTTCAGTTCAGTCGCTCAGTCCTTCTGACTCTATGAGACCCCATGGACTGCAGCCTGTCAGGCTTCGCTGTCCTTCACCAACTCCCGGAGCCTCCTCAAATTCAGTCCATTGAGTCGGTGATGCCATCCAACTATCTCATTCTCTGTTGTCCCCGTCTTCTCCTGCCTTCAATCTTTCTCAGCATCAGGGTCTTTTCCACTGAGTCAGCTCTTCCCATCAGATGGACAAAGTATTGGAACTTCAGCTTCAGCATCAGTCCTTCCAATGAATATTCAGCACTGACTGGTTTGATCTCCTTGCAGTCCAAGGGACTCTCAAGAGTCTTCTCCAACACCACAGTTGAAAAGCATCAATTCTTCATTGCTCAGCTTTCTTTATAGTCCATACATGACCACCGGAAAAACCATAGCTTTGATTAGACAGACCTTTGTCGGCAAAGTCAAGGAGCGGCAGCTGTGACGGCACATGAGTTTTGCCAAGAGAATGCACTGGTCCTAGCAAACACCCTCTTCCAACAACACAAGGGAAGACTCTACACATGGACATCACCAGATGGCCAACACCAAAATCAGACTGATTATATTCTTTGTAGCCAAATATGGAGAAGCTCTATACAGTCAGCAAAAACAAGACCGGGAGCTGACTATGGCTCAGATCATGAACTCCTTATTGCCAAATTCAGACTTAAATTGAAGAAAGTGGGGAAAACCACTAGACCATTCAGTATGGCCTAAATCAAATCCCTTATGAGTAGACAGTGGAAGTGACAAACAGATTTAAGCAACTAGATCTGATAGACAGAGTGCCTCATGAACTATGGACAGAGGTTCGTGATGTTGTACAGGAGACAGGAATCAACACCATCTCCAAGAAGAAGAAATGCAAAAAGGCAAAATGGCTGTCTGAGGAGGCTTTACAAATACCTCTGAAAAGAAGAGAAGCGAAAAGCAAAAGAGAGAAGGGCAGATATACCCATTTGAATGCAGAGTTCCAAAGAATAGCAAGGAGAGATAAGAAAGCTTTTCTCAGCGACCAATGCAAAGAAATAGAGGAAAACAATAGAATGGGAAAGACTAGAGATCTCTTCAAGAAAATTAGAGATACCAAGGGAACATTTCACGCAAAGATGGGCTCAATAAAGGACAGAAATGGTAAGGACCTAACAGAAGCAGAAGATATTAAGAAGAGGTGGCAAGAATACAGAGAAGAACTGCACACAAAAGATCTTCACGACCCAAATAATCACGATGGTGTGATCACTCACACTCACCTAGAGCTATACTTCCTGGAATGTGAAGTCAAGTAGGCCTTAAAAAGCATCACTACAAAGCTAGTGGAGGTGATGGAATTCCAGTTGAGCTAGTTCAAATCCTAAAAGATGATGCTGTGAAAGTGCTGCACTCAATATGTCAGCAAATTCGGAAAACTCAGCAGTGGCCACATGACTGGAAAAGGTCAGTTTTCATTCCAATCCCAAAGAAAGGCAATCCCAAAGAATGCTCAAATTACCGCACAATTGCACTCATCTCACACACTAGCAAAGTAATGCTCAAAATTCTCCAAGCCACACTTCAGCAATATGTGAACCGTGAACTTCCAGATGTTCAAGCTGGCATTAGATAAGGCAGAGGAAACAGAGATCAAATTGCCAACATTCGCTGGATCATCGAAAAAGCAAGAGAGTTCCAGAATAACATCTATTTCTGCTTTATTGACTATGCCAAAGCCTTTGACTGTTGGATCACAATAAACTGTGGGAAGTTCTGAAGGAGATGGGAATACTAGACCACCTGACCTGTCTCCTGAGAAATGTGTATGCAGGTCAGGAAGCAACAGTTAGAACTGGACATGGAACAACAGACTGGTTCCAAATAGGAAAAGGAGTACGTCAAGGCTGTATATTGTCACCCTGCTTATTTAACTTATATGCAGAGTACATCATAAGAAACGCTGGGCTGGATGAAGCACAAGCTGGAATCAAGATTGCCGGGAGAAATATCAATAACCTCATATATGCAGATGACACCACCCTTATGGCAGAAAGCAAAGAAGAACTAAAGAGCCTCTTGATGAAAGTAAAAGAGGAGAGTGAAAAAGTTGGCTTAAAGCTCAACATTCAAAAAACTAAGATCATGGCATCCTGTCCCATCACTTCATGGCAAATAGATGGGGAAACAGTGGAAACAGTGGATGACTTTATTTTTTGGGGCTCCAAAATCACTGCAGATGGTGAGTGCAGCCATGAAATTAAAAGACGCTTACTCCTTGGAAGGAAAGTTATGACCAACCTAGATACCATATTAAAAAGCAGAGACATTACTTGGTCAACGAAGGTCCGTCTAGTCACGGCCAGTGGTCATGTATGGATGTCAGAGTTGGACTATAAAGAAAGCTGAGTGTCAAAGAACTGATGCTTTTGAACTCTGATGTTGGAGAAGACTCTTGAGAGTCCCTTGGACTGCAAGGAGATCCAACCAGTCCATCCTAAAGGAGATCAGTCCTGGGTGTTCATTGGAAGGCCTGATGTTGAAGCTGAAACTCCAATACTTTGGCCACCTGATGTGAAGAGCTGACTCGTTTGAAAAGACGCTGATGCTGGGAAAGATTGAGGGCAGGAGGAGAAGGGGATGACAGAGCATGAGATGGTTGGATGGCATCACCGACTCAATGGACACGGGTTTGGGTAGACTCTGGGAGTTGATGATGGACAGGGAGGCCTGGCATGCTGCAGTCCACGGGATCACAAAGAGTCGGAAACGACTGAGTGACTGAAGTGAGATGAACTGAACTGTCAGCAAAGTAATTTCTCTGCTTTTTAAATTTTGTCTATGTTGGTCATACCTTTTCTTCCAAGGAGGAAGCATCTTTTAATTTCATGGCTGCAGTTGCCATCTCCAGTGATTCTGGAGCCCAAGAAAATAAAGTCTGTCATTGTTTCCATTATTTCTCCATCTCTTTGCCATGAAGTGATGGGACTGGATGCCATGATCTTAGTTTTTTGAATGTTCAGTTTTAAGCCAGCTTTAAGCCAGTAAAATATGTAGCCAGTAGGAATCTGTTTTATGACTCATGGGAATTTAGAACTCAGGAGCTCGGTATCAACCTAGAGGGGTGGGATGTGAAGGGAGATGTAGGGAGGTTCAAGCGGGAGGTGGCACGTGCACTATGCCTGATTCATGTTGAGGTTTGACAGAAAACAACTAGATTCTGTAAGCAAATATCCTTCAATTAAAAAAAATAAATTTTTTAAAAAAAGACTGTTGAAGTTCAAGTTCACAGTGAGAGCCTAACAAAAGATTAAATCCAACATGGGAGCCAAAACTCCCAAGATGCCAGAATCTGCCCACCATCTCCACGCTCCATCTGAGAATTGACCGAGGATCATGGGGAGAGCAAGGACTTCTGAATTCCATGTGACTTGTCCATAGTCTTTGTCAGGAGGGGTTCTAAATTTTACCCACAGGAGAACTTCATAGACTAAGCTTTGAACACCATTTTCAATTTTATCAGCTGACATCCCCTGGGAGCCTATCAAACACCCTGTCCATCAGCAACACAAGACTTCTCCGGGCCTGGGGCCTGAGGCCAAGGCACAGGTCTACCCTACACTGTGTGGCCCTGTATTCCCAAAGAGCCGTCCATGTGGACACTCAGCGACTGCGAAATGGATGGATGGATGAACTAACAGAATGGAGAAATGAGCTCCATTGGTTTTATTCACTGTTCCTACATTATCCCAAAAAGAGAGTAACAGAGAAACTAAGTTGGGGGTAGCATAGCTATAATAGAAAAGGAATAAAGGAAAGGAGGGAGCTTTCTTTCCCAAACCTTTCTTCCCCAGTCACAAATATTCAGACAACATAACACAGAGGACTCTCTAGTATACGAAGACTCCTGAATATGGTGCAGATAGAAAGAGCCAAGAGGAAGTGTACATGTAAAGAAAGCTGGTGCTAAAGTAAGTAACATGAAGACTGATTTACAGATTTCAGTAGATAATTTACTTAGCGACCAAAAGATGCAAATTCCTTCCATTTATACATCATGTCCAACCAGCATGACTTCTTCCATGACTTTTCATCCCAAAGTGACCACAGTGACTGTCCTCTAGGGTTTGCATGAAATGAAAAATCGGCCAACAGCACTAACTGAACTAAACATGTCTTTTAAAGCATGTTCTGATGTAATAAATAAACAGAAATGCCTAAATCTTTAAAAGTTCTCATCACGAGAAAAATATCTTATCACAATGTATGGTGACAGATGTTAACCATTGTGGTGATCATCTCACAATCACACAAATATCAAGCCATTATGGTTTACACTTGCAGCTCACATAATGGGATCTATTACGCTTCAGTAAAAATAAATAGAGTGAAATTGCACTAGCACTGCTAAATAGAAAAGTATCATACATTTTCAAGATTTGTAAATACACATGGGTCTGATGGAATTCTTTGTATTCACTTGAATAATAATTTTGTTAAACTGTGTCAGAAACAGTAATACTTAGGCATTAACAATTGCTTCTGTCAGCAAACCACTAACAAGATGGAAATGTCCACTCCCTTTCCTAAAGTGTGGGGAGCCCTGGACTGAAGGTAACTGTCTAAGAACTGGCTCCGCTGCTACTTCTCATCAAAGGCAGCAGACAAGGCCAACTGGGCTGAGAAGAATCGGGCTCTTGTTTCTTGAAATCAAAGGACTAAATAGGAGCTGGGCTGCTATTTTACAAGCACAAGACCGTTAATCCCCTTACCATGGATACAAGAGCATGTTGTTCCTTCTTAGATCACAAGGCTTCTCCCTGAATAATCAGAGGAAGAAATTCATTCTGTGCCCTACATCATTTTACTCAGAAAGAGAACACTGTGCTTGAGTTACACTTCTACTTCTCTGCTAAAAATGATCAATTATCCTATAAAAACATTATTTGAGTCAAGGAGGCAGATAAACGTCTCAGTTGACCTGGAAAATGGACTAGAATTTCATCATAATTTCCTGAGATAATACTTGCAACATTTAAAACTTCCTGTGAAAATCTTTTCAAAAATCTGGACTAAACTTTACAACAAAACCTTGAAAACACCTGTTTACTATCTTCAAAGTCCCGAGAACACTTAACACAACCTGATCTAATAAAAGCAGAAGTTTCTACCACTTAGTTTTTTTACTTGCATCATCCACTCTACTTTTAAGAAAAGTCAAGGAAGAGCAAAAAGCCACCTGATATCAAGATCTGTAAGTAATGATTTCAAAGGAATTGGTTCTGTCACGTTTCATTCATCTTCCACGTCTCTCTGGGCCAGCTTCTCGGGAATGTCCTTGGCGGGACCTGGATTTTCCCATCACTGAACTCTCAGGGCCTATGTCGCAGCCTGCACAGCGGGCTTCCGAGAGCAGCTACCAACTTCTCTGGCTTGCGCCCAGCAGTGCAGCACACGCAGCCTCAGGAGAGCGCAGTAGGAGTCTTCTGCTCCTCACGTCGCTGCCTTGGGTGCTGTCAGCTCTTTCTCTCCTCCACTCCCTGCAGCACCTGGGGGGACTGATGGAGCCGGCGTGTCATTTCTGGGTGTTTAAGAGCTCAGGCCAGTCTGATCAAAACCTAGATCAACTGTCTTCCCACCACTAACACCCAGCTTCCCTCCCCCACTGGGCTGGCCTGTGCAGGATGCATTCTGCTCTCCAGGCTCCACTCCTCCTGCCCAGAGCCCCTGACCTCCCCCACTCCTGCTCACTGAGGGATGGAAAAGGGACAGGGGAGGGGGCGGGGATCTGCAGGAGAGGAAAAGGCCAGCTTTGGTTCCCCAGGTGGGCTCCCCGTGCGCCCCCTGCCTGATGGTGGCCTCATCACGGCGCGCCCTCCTGTCCATCCAGACTGCACTTGGGGCCTTCGGAGAAGGTGTGGCGACCTCTGCACTGGCCCTTTCCCTGGCACAGACGATGGCTTCCATCTCGCCCTGCCTGCCCACTCTCCGCCTTCCCTGGGCCCTGCACGTGGATCTTGGGCCCCACAGGCCCGTCCAGCTCCCTTCAGTGGCCTCCACTTGGCCCCAGCAGCCATCCGGGCGCAGACTGCTGGCAAAGCTGCCCCCCTCTCTCTCATGCAGGCTCGAGCTGGCCTTCACCTTCAGCCTTCTCCAGCTGAGGGGCAGGCACCAGTCTCCATCCCACCCACAGGACGGTCTCGGCGCCTGGGTCCACCGTCACCAGAGCTCCAGGTGCTGCCACTCTCATGCTACTCCTTGAATCGTGTGCAGGTTGGGGAGCGACGTGCCCATCTCTCCTCTCACAGACGACTCCTCTCTCTACTGGCGGCTCTGCGTGACCTGAGGTGGGCAGGCGAGCAGGCAAGGTTGGCACTGCTGTGGCCGGGGCACCAGCTCCTCACGTGGACCCAGCTGTCAGCTCCCTGTGGGCTGCGAGTGCAGACCGCTGCCACCCATCCCACCCGTCCTCCGGGGAGGGTGGTGGGGACACCCCACTCCCTCTCTGCAGGCCCACACCTCTGCTTCTGGGACCCCTGACCTTCTCTTCCACTGCCTGCGTGGGGTCATGGTGCCTGGACGTAAGTCCTGCATGGAGCCGGCCAGGACCTCACCCTAGTAGGAACACCGTCCTGCAGAGTCCATCCCAGTTCTACTGGGTCAAGGGTAGGACGCTCACAGATTCCTAAATATGCAGAGGAGACACTAGCCCTGTGTCATGGAGGTGATCATGCTTGATAGAAGAGATACTGTAGTTAGGACTGGGTAAAAGCTGGGAAGAAATTGAGAGTCTTCATTACTCTGTTCATTGCTATCTTTAGTGAGTTGTTGTTGAGTTGCTAAGTCATGTTGACTCTTTGTGACCCCATGGACTATAGCCCTCCAGGCTCCTCTGTTCATGGGATTCTATAGGCAAGAATACTGGAGTGTGTTGCCGTGCTCTCCTCCAGCGGATCTTCCTGACCCAGGTATCGAACCTGTGTCTCCAGGGTCTCCTGCATGGGCAGGGAGGTTCTTTATCACTGAGCCACCAGGGTAGCCCTCATTAGTGAGTTGTTCTTTACATTTTCCATCCAGTGCACCTCAGTATCTCTAAGTTTTCTGCAATATCCATAGAATAAGCAATGATGTGGCAGGAAAAAAAAATTTAAAAGCTGGCAAATGTTCACGATTTGCATCCTGAAGCCATCCTCAAAGGGATACGTCCCACTCTCTAGAATTCAATCTGCCTGACCCTAGCACGAAAAGACCTCTTTAAGGCAGATTTAAAATCTGATCCATTTGCCAAGCTGCTGGTGTTTTTCTGTTACCTGTCACACTTGGGAGAGGCATTCTGACTGGGACGTTGTTTTCAATCCATCTTGTGTCATGTGGTCCCCTTTCCCAGAGGGCCACCTGCTCATGTAAAGATGCAGCCACCTTTAGGGCAGCACATGTAGAATTGGGCCCAGCACCTGTACTGCATCTTAAACACATCCTGATTCATTAGGCAGCCCTCATCACTCAGCCTTCTGACAGCAGTACTGCAAAGACTCAAACTGAGCATTTACCAGAAAAAATTTGTTGAATCCCAATCTAGTTTTGCACTTTTCAATTTTTTCCACTGACATCGGCAACAAAAGGTACTATAAATAGCCTATGTACCCAGTTAAAACATCTCAGCAAATAAACCAGATCATATATTCATAGACTCCTACAAGGCGCAGGCTTGAGAAAATAAAAAATTTCAAAAGTGAATTTCTCAAAATTAATCTAAAATATTATGAATTTAAATTAACTTTTCCTAAGAATGAAAGCATGATTTAACATAGTCACAAGATGAAATTTTGCACTCAGAGGAAGTAAGAGTATAATAAAAAACAGTATGTATAAATTCTGCTAATCAAGAATAACAGTAAGATTAAAAGAGACTAGTTGAGGCGTTTTAGCATTGTAAGATGACCAACGGCTTTTTTTCTTATGTTTTTCATTTTTTTTAATTGAGGTATAGTTTATGTACAATATTATATATATTTCAGGGGTACAACATATTGATTCACAATTTTAAAGGCTATACTCCATTTATAGTTATAAAATATTGGCTATATTTTCTGTGCTACACAATATATCCTTGTGGCTTATTTATTTTATATACAACAAACTCTACCTCTTAATCCCATGCCGCTGTCTTGTCCTTCCCCCTTCCCTCTCCCCTTTGGCAGTCACTAGGTTGTTCTCTGTATCTGAGTCTGTTTCTTTTTGTTATATTCACAAGTCTGCTTTATTTTTTAGATTCCACATAGAAGTGATAACACACAGTATGTGTCTGACTTAATTTCACTAAACATAATACCCTCCCAAGTACATCCACATTGTTGCAAATGGTAAAATTTCACTCTTTTTTCTCGCAGAGTAGTATTCCATTTGTGTGTGTGTGTGTGTGTACACAACATCTTCTATATCTGTTCATTTGCTGATGGGCACTTAGGTTGCTTCTGTAGCTTGGCTAATGTAAATAACATTGCTATGAACATTGGGATGTGTGTATCTTTTGGAATTAGTATGTTTCTTTCTTCTGATGTATAACCAGGAATGGTCTGCTGGGTCATATGGTAATTCTATTTTTAGGGTTTTTTTTTAAACTTTTTGAAAATAGCATCTTTAAAGTTTTTGCAGAGGTAAAATATTAAACTTAAAATAGGTCTTAGTACATCAAAATACTAAGTTCTCTAACTGTATTTCAAGATGGTCTTTAAAACATAATATCCCATAAATTACAGAAGAGCAACCTTGGTCTGCAATTGTACAGAATGAATTTTTACAAACATAATGAATATATTTATGCCCTTACACATATTTTTAGTTTTTTGAGGAAACTCCATACTGTTTTCCATAGTAGCTGCACCAATTTACATCCCTACCAACAGAGTACTAAGGTTCCCTTTTCTCCTTGTGTTTTTCCTTTTTGATTTTTTAGAAGGCAATCTTCTACTTTTTTTATTTTAAAAAGGATATTAATATCATTTCAGAAAGAATGCTTCAGTTTAAAGGCGTAAGATAAAAGTAAATATATCTTTTCTAAAAATCTATAAAATAGGAGTAGAGTTCACTTAGGCAATTTTTTTTACCTTACATCCCCTTCTTTTAATTTTCTGAATCATGTGAATATGTTACACATCTTAAAATACGTGTGAGTGTGAACACACAAATCCACATATTGTATGTTTATTTTGTTCCTCCAAATGTTATTCTTCTGTTTTATTCCTTATACTCACAGCTCATGCATAATACATTGTGGCTTTGAGTAAGACCAATAAATAGAAACCCTCTTTGCTAGGTTCTTAACAGAAGACAAAAGAATGAAGCAAACAGGAGACCAAAATAAAAGACTTCATTGACTTTCATCAGCAGGTAAATTTCCTTTCGAATTGTAAAAAAATTCTGAAATAAGATAAATTCATCTCTAATGACCCAGGGAGAGCTGAACTAAAGCAGCTATCACCACATACTGGAGTAAGAGGCAATATATTTAACACCTTAGGATCTGGTACCTACCAATCTAAACAGTCCATAGCTGTAGACAGCACAAATAGCCATGAGGGTGTGTGAGCCTGCCCAGGCAGGGCCTCATTCTGTATTTAGTGTGAGGAGCAGCACAGAAAAATGTGTGCTGAGAGCACGCCGGCTTCCCCTTTCAGCCCATCAATCAGATCAGTCCAGTCATTTCACTTCTCAAGGGGAATAGTGAAGGAAGAGGGTAGAGAGAAACCAGGAGTGTTACCCTAATCACAAATAGAGATGAAAAGAAACATCACAAATAGGGAAGATTCCTCCAGAAGAATAGACAAAAATGTAAAACTATTAAAATTGTACTAAAACTTTCAAGAAAATAAACAAGGTGCTATGACAGATACCAACACCAACAGTACGAGGAACCTATACATATGTAAATTATTTTCAAATGCGTGCTATGGATTTATCCTCCTCCCCTAATTCATATGTTGAAGCTCTAACCCTAAATGTGAACGCATTTGGTGACAGCGTCTATAAGGGGATAATTAGAGTTAAATGAGATGTCATTTAACATAGAAAGGATTAGCACCCTCATCCAAAGAGACTCCAGAATGCTCATTCTCTCCCCTGCCAGTTCTCCTTCAACCAAGAAGAGACCATGTGAGCATACAAAGATTGGGTGGACCTGCAAGCTGAAAGGAGAGGCCTCAGATTGAAACCTACCTTGTCAGCATCTTAGTCTTCAACTCTCAGCCTCCAGAACAGTGAGAAATAAACCTGTTGTTTACGTCACCCAGTTTACGGTATTTTGTTATGGCAGTCAGAGCAGACCAATACAATGAGAATAGAACTCTTTTCTTTCCATCTATCTATTGTATCAACAAGAGAACTATACATAAAATAGAAATGTAGAAAGCTTATGACATATAACTACAAATTTTTTTATTTATCTCCATAGTGCCTATTGAATGAAGAGCATTATTTGAACATGATATAAACTATAAGCTGACCTAGATTATAAAGGTTTTTTTAATGTTAAATTAAAATGTGGGTCTCTTAAAAATTATATTTAAATAAATTATTTTCAAGATTGAGTTCTGAGTTAACATTCTATCTCATATAATATTGCAAACAATCAATTAAGACTTTTCACTGTTTACTTACTCAGTTGTTTCTCTGTTGGGAACTTTTCTCATGGAGAAAGCCACCATTGCTTTGAAGAGATACTCTTCATTTGTATCCCAGGCATACTGAAAGAGAAGTAACACAGAGAATGAAAAGTAGAGAGGCATGGAATAAAAACTGGTCCACTGGGTTCTAACTGTGGCCACAGTGGTGTTGGGGTGTGTGTGTCCGTCTGTGTCTCTCTCTTTCATCTTATGTAAAAAAAGACTGGAGACCATGATAAATCATGTCGCCATGTTTAGGATAGAATCTCCTGGTTATTCTATTACTGCAAGTGTAGTGGGTTTTCCACTGTACACTCTTCTTCAAAATCTGCAGTATTAGTAACCAGTCAACAAACAGGGCATTTGGACATCTCATCCCGTATGTAAACACTTGATTACTTTTCATCCTTTCTCTCTTCCCTCATAAACTGACTCCCCACCTCAGCTTCCTTTCCTGTATTAATACCAGTACAAGTTTTCATTTTCTTAGCTGAAAACTTGAGTGTATGTGCATGTGATGGGCTGAATTGTATTCTCCCACAAAAAAATTTGTATGTTAAAATCCTAACCCCAAGTACCTCAAAATGTAACCATATATGGAAGACAGTGTCTTTACCCAGGTGATTATGTTAAAATCAGATCATTTGGGTGGGTCCTAATCCAATATGATGGGTGTCATTGTAAGAACAGGAAATCTGGACACTGCCCCAGAGGGAAAACAAGTGAACACAGCCATTTAAAAGCCAAGGAGATGGGTCTGGAACACATCCCTCCCTCACAGAACTCAAAAGGAATCAACCCTTCGGACACCTTGATATTGGACTTCCAGCCTCCAGAATGAGAGGAAACAAATTTCCATCGTTTAAGCCACCGAGTCTGTGGTACTATTATAGCAGCCCTAGCAAACTAAGGTGGCTGACCCCACATTTTAGGTGTGTAATCTAGCTGACCCCACATTTTAGGTGTGTAATCACAAACAGTAGTGGCTTAACTCAATTCATGGTGACCTACTCCCAAACTGCCTGGCATCCCCTTAGGGGTCTCCATCAGTTTTCTTTCCCTCATGATTCACAATGACTGTTTCAAATCTCCTTCAGCCCCCACAGTACCCCCACATCTCTGTGCTTTCCCTCATTCCTCACTTTCACTAGGCACTCTTGTTTCTTAAGTAATAGATACATCTCAGGTCATCCACTGACACATGTCCCACCTCCCGCCCTCCTGACACCAAGTACAAAACTTCTTCCACAGGCACACGTCTTATCCACATCCTCCCCCAAGGGCCACATGTGGTGTTTCTCCTCTGGTCAATGGCCCTTCTATCCACCTCTTTAGGAATGCTTCCATTTGGCCCTTCTCTGGATCTAAACTATATCAGTTTCCCTCTGTGCATTCAATGCTGGCTGGAGGCTATTCATTGACTCTGAACTATGCTTAAGTCTTTCCCATTAAAATAACAAAACCAAATCGTTTTATTCAGTCCTCCTTCTTCTACCCATTGTCATTTCTTTCCTGCCCTTCACATCCAAAATTCTTGAAGGGTCACTGACTGCGTATTCTGAACCTCCTCCACCTGCCTTCCAGTCCCTGCACTCCAAAAAGCAGCTCTCTCACGTTACCAATGACCTTCATGTTGCTCAACACAACAAGCAGTTTTCAGTCTCCCCTCGCCTGGCCCCTCAACAGCACTCAACATTCTTGAACACTCCCTTCATCTGAAAGCACGCTCTTCCCTTCCCTGACACAGCATCCTCCTGGTTTTCCTGCTGTCCCTCCGCCTCCTTTGCAAGTTCCCCCTCCTCTGCAAGGGCTGTAAGAATCACAAGGTTCGAGGCCAGCCCCTCTCCTCTGGCCATCCTCCACCTCCATCAGCACTGTCATCATCACTTCAGTGCAAGTGACGCGGGAATGGATATCTCAGGCCAGCTCAATAATGCTCCAAACTCAGTAAGTCCAAAAGGTATGGTTTTCTTATCTATTCTCAGTTCCCTGAGTCATAAATGGGCCATCATCCGTCTACTTGCTTATCCTTGACCTTTCCTCTTCCCTCCGTTGTCATCCCATTCCATGGCTCTCAAAACCTTTCACTGCCCCTCTCTCCATCAACACACCAGACTCCAAATGGCCATCTTCTCTCACCCATACTGCTCCCACCGCCTACCAACTGGTTCCTTCTGTCCACTCTAGTCTCTTTGAGTCTGTCCTCTGCTCTGTGGCCAAAGTGTCTTGCAAACACACATTCTGTCATGACACCCCTTCCACGAAACCCCCACTTGCTTTACAAATTAATACCAAAACTCCTCAACACAATCCATACATTCTTTGGCCTGACCCCTCCTTTCTCTTGAAGCTTATTACATGTGATGCTGCTCTGCACTGCTCCAGTTCCAAACACCTTGGCCATCCTTCCACCCTTCACTCCTCCCAAGTTCCTCCCTTGTAAGAAGCCTTTGCATGTGCTAGTCCCTTCACCCTCTTTCCTTGTATTCCCCAGGTTCACTTCTACTAGTGTTTTAGACCTCGCAGCAAATGCCAGGTCCTGTGGCCTCTAATGAGGCCAAAGTCCCTGTGGACTTCTCTTTCCTGAAATGCTTGTCGAGATCGCACACTTGCATTTGGTTCACTGAATATGCAACCAATCCCATGACTATAAGCTCCCCAAGGGCAAGGATAAGTCTAGTTTTAGCTGTACCACATCCAAGCATCCAGGATGGTGCCTGCGTTCAGAGGATTCTGGGAAAAGCAACCCTACGCACTGGCAGAGATGGTGGATTCTGCCCTCAAACCTGACCACTGCCCCCTGCTGACTTGAGATCATGAGTAGGTCACTTAATGTCTTTGCACCTCTGTTTTCTCATCCACCTAATGAGAATGGGAATACCCATGTCATCTTCCTCAAAAGGTTGTTGTGAGAGCTAAATGAGCTAAGGTGGGCAAAGTGATTAGAAGGGTCCCAGGCAGAAAGAACGCTAAGTTCTTCAAGGAATGCTGGTGTTAGAATGATTATTACTCACTGAGTGAACAAAATGGTGGATTGCCTTGCAAACCAAATATGTCCAAGTTTCTTCAGCATTTTTTTTATCATCTCTAGTCTGAGGCATCTTACTCTCACCTTCTATTGGGGAAAATTTTCACAGACCACACTGGCAAACTGAAACTAGAATGACACAACTCCATCTCATTAATTCGAGTCTTTACTGTTCCTATAGCTACCGGAGCCCCATGAGTGTTTTATTAACTTTAATTTCATGAACATGCATTTCATGCTGCTTTCTTGATATCTGAGAATTGAAGACAAGTGACCATAGAAGTGGAACATTTTGTGCCATGAAAGATCTTACATAGGTGAAACATGCCCTCTTTTCAATGATGAGAAAAGTGACTGACAAAATTCAAATGACCACCACAGTGAGGAACACAGCCCAAACCAGGCCTGTTTTGGGTAGTACAGAACTTTGCATATTTTCCAGGATACACCACAGATTAAATACTTCAGGCAAAATCACTTTATTAACAATTTCTATTTTACTACAAATATTTTTGCTTTAAGAAAATATGAGATTTGATGTCTTTAGAAGTAGTTTGTGCAAGTTTAAGATAACTATGCATAGAGGCTCATTATCAGAGAAAGCAGTGTTATTAGCAAACAAAATTTTAAGGGAACATGCAGGATCTGCACTTACTGCTTTATCTCCCAGGGCTGTTCTGATACTAAGTCTCACTTTAAAAGCATTTTCTGCATCTGCCAGAGAGAAAAAAGAGCAGTACATGATGATAAAATCTGTCAAAATGGAGCCTGATAAATCCTAATATTTAATGAAACTGAAATCAGTAGACCCTGGTCCGATTCCTGGGTCAAGAAGATCCCCTGGAGAAGGGATAGGCTACCCACTCCAGTATTCTTGGGCTTCCCTGGTGGCTCAGTTGATAAAGAATCCACCTGCAATGCGTGAGACCTGGGTTTGATCCCTGAGTTGGGAAGATCCTCTGGAGAAGGGAAAGGCTACCCACTCCAGTATTCTGGCCTGGAGAATTCCACGGACTGTACAGACCATGGGGTCGCAAAGAGTCGGACACGATTGAGCAACTTTCACTTTCACTTTTTTAAAAAAATTAATAGAACAAAGATTGCAATTAAACTGTCCCCAATACTTTTGAAAGTTTAACTGTAATCATCTTACATGGTTGAAACTTTTCTTTCAAACTCATAAAACATTCACAGGCTCAAGTTTCAAGCCACAACACAGCGGCAGATTTAGAAAAATAAAGAAGTCTTTCAGTCAGAGACTTGTCAATCGTTCAGAAAACTGTTAATCTATTTCAAAGTTTCAAGGCTTACGTACCTGGTTGACAGAGATCGGCACGAATAGCAGTTACTAGAAAAAAGAGCAGCCACAACATTCTTTCAGAGTGGAAAACACAAGGCAAACGGAAGGAAAAAAAATTCACCCTTCACTTAAAGCTGCCTTAGTCATTCTGTGACCCGGATTAGAATATGAAACAAAGAAGCAAGCCACCACCTAAAAGGTTTAATGATTAACCCCCATCATTTGGGTTAATACTTTGATAGAAGCAGCCCATCTCCTGTCAGTTATTTATGAAAATCTGTTTGGAAAACAGATTAGTTGTCCTTTCCAAACTCTACCTCCAAAGAATGTTTTCTCTGCTGACTCAGAAGTTGGAATCCTCCCCGGCCCTTCCTTCTGTTGTCTGGTTAAATGCACAGTGGAAAGAATTAGTCCTTTCTGGAAGTTTACGTTGTGAACTCTCCCGTCTTTTCAGGGCTGAAATATCTGGTTTATAGATAGGCTATCTTAATTTAGGAAACAAACATCACTCCTTTCTATCTCTGGTGAACAAAGGACACCCTTCCAAGACTGGCTTCATCTGACTCTCACCTCCACAGGTAAACATTCAGGAGAGCTTCCAAATCAAACAGAATGCTTTTGGTCAGCCCTGAGGTCTGGTAGTTGTGCAAAATTAAAGTTAATGATGTAGAGCAGTGCTACCCAATGGAACATTCTGTGAGGATGGAAATGTTCTATATCTGCAGTATACAATATGTATACAACACATACAATGTGCTAGCCACTAGGTGTAGGTGGCTTGTTGAGCACCTGAAATGTGGCTACTGCTGCTGAGAAACTGAATTTTTATTAATTTAATGTAAAAATATGTGGCTAGTAACTACAATGGTCAGTGCGGTTATACAACAGTAATTAGGAACTACCTACCATGAACTGGGGCTTCCCTGATAGCTCAGTTGCTAAAGAATCCACCTGCAATGCAGGAGACCCTGGTTTGATTCCTGGGTCAGGAAGATCCCTTGGAGAAGGGATAGGCTACCCACTCCAGTATTCTTGGGCTTTCCTGGTGGCTCAGCTGATGAAGAATCCACCTGCAATGCGTGAGACCTGAGTTCGATCCCTGGGTTGGGGAGATCCCCTGGAGAAGGGAAAGGCTACCCACTCCAGTATTCTGGCATGGAGAATTCCATGGACTATATAGTCCATGGGGTCACAAAGAGTCGGACACAACTGAGCAACTTTCACTTTCACCATGAACTAGCTTCGCTGGATTATTTGTCTAATCCTCAAAACAGCACCCCACATTGCTGCATTATAATCATCTTACATATGAGAAAACCAAGAATCCAGTGTTTAAGGCATTGGTGGCAACAGGAGAAGTGGAATGGGTGTTGCTTTACCAGCCTGGATGACTTACAGCTGAACCCTATCTCCACTATGCTGAACCGGACTATGTCTTGGGTCATCACTGGTCAAAACGGACATTGTAACAAAACTTCAGAGATGCTCTGAGTGGAGAAGTGAGTGGAGTGGAGAAGAACCGTCCCCTCGTGGACATTCTACAGATGCCAATCAAGCCCCCAGCAGGCTTTCCTCTCTACCACGCCACCTCTACATGAGTTCAGTCCCCAAATTCTACCTTGTTGCTTAAAAACCACGAATGGAAAAATCAGACTGGATGACCCCACTGTTAAATAGAAAATTTGGATTTTTAAAGAAACAACAAGGAAAATATCAACAACTACATTTCTCATTTCCCCTTCCTGGTTAGGGTGACAGTTTATTGTAGATGACCCACTGCTGTTAGCTAACTCCACTTAAGGAGCTTTTCTTCATCTCCTTCACCTCGGTTGCCAGGGTACAGAGTCAGGAAAAGTTGTACTAGAGAGAGACGTGGCCAAAAGTTAACCCAGTCATTCCAGAAATTTCACTATTAGGGGAAACGGAAATTTCCTAGAAGGAAGGGCCTGAATAACTAACCCCTGAAAACAAAGTCAGACTAGATGAACTTATCTTAGGAAATGTTAGACCAGATAGCGGCATCCTGCGGGGAGGAGGGTGGCAGGGAATAGATAGAGATTGTAACAAAACTGATGATTTGCATATAGTAAAGACCTGGAGAGATAGGAATCTGATTCAGTCTTGCTTTAGCCTTAAGACTTCATAAAAATATCAAGTATCTCTTTTGCTTTTACTTACGAGGACTGCAGACAGTAAAACAGTGAACTGTATTTAGGCCATTCATTTGAAAAGAGAAGAAGCTGTCTTCTCTTTTGAATTATGATTTCTCAATATTTGTTGCCTTATTTTAAAAATCAACAGAGAAAAGGGCAACAGAAGTTATGTACAGTATATACAGAGAAGCAAGAAGAGAAAAGTACAAAATGCCTATAATACTACCCATATGGAAGACCAGTGTGAATATATTTTAATAGTTGAAACACACGTTCCTTAGCCTTGAATCTTCTTGTGCGTTCTCTTGTGATGGTATTAGTTGTTTGGTCTCATTGTAGTGGCCCTGTGAGAACAGGGCAGCATCACAGTGGGAATCCCATGGGCCCTTGTCTTCTTCCTCACCCTAACGGGAATGCTGCTCCCCACGGGATCTGGTGAGTCATTTTACATTTTTTAATATAGTTATTTATTTATTTTGGCTGTGCAGTGTGGCTTGTGGGATCTTAGTTCCCTGACCAGGGATTGAACCCATGCCCTCGACAATGAAAGCACAGAGTCTTAACCACTGGACAGCCAGGGAATCCCCCAGTGAGTCACTTTAAATTTGATATATCGTAAGATAAAAGCACCTTTTACTCCTAACTTACTGAAAATTTCCTTTTGTCAATAACTGACATTAAATTTTATCACCTGCCTTTTCAATATCTATTAATATGATCCTAGAATTTTTACCACTTGGCATGTTATATTAAAAAATTTCTTTAGGTTGATCCAATCCTTAGATAAGCTTAGTTTGATTACTTCTAACCTTCTTCTGGACTTATTTGCTGTGTTTGTTTTCTTTAGCTTTTTAAATCCATTTTCATAGAAGAATACCATTTAGGTTCCTATTCAAGTGCTGATTCCTTTTTCCAGTCCTTACCGTACCACCTTGAAAAATGGTACAGAACGTTTTGTAACATTATCTACATTTACAAATACTTGAAAATGCACAAGAAATTAAATATTCAGAGTTGAAGAATCTAGACTATATATATTTTGGAGGAAGAGCTCTTAATTTTAAAACTTTCTTATAATGTCATTAATTGCAAGTTTCATATTTCTTTCCCTTTTCGCTGTTTACAATATCCAAGAGAAGCACTCATTTCATTAAGATTTTCCAGTCCTCTCATAGACTGCATACAATACATATCTCATAAAATACTCCATACATTGTTATAGTCCCTTTATATTTCCCAGTTACATATTAATTTTTTCTCATTTTCCACTGTTCTTTCCAGAGATTTACCTACTCTTTTTGTTGGTTAATCAAAGATCTTACATTTAATTTTTAATTCCTCTGTTTCCTGATTCATCCAGTTTTACAGTTATTCTTTACTCTCACCATCATACTGGTTTTTTGTTCTTTTTATAACTCTTGAACTGGCTAATAAGCTTATTTATTTTTAATCTTTCTCAGTTAATATGAAAACACCTGTGGCTATGAATTTTCCTTGGAATACTGTTCTGGCCACATGACAAAACAAGTACAAATGTACAGTGATCTCATTCTATTTTCTAAATAGTCTACAATAGCAGTTTTTTCTATACCCCAGTATTTAGAAAAGTATTAGAAAATTAGAAAGTATTTGTCATTAGCAAAAGAAACAGCAGCCAAAACTGAAATGATTAAAAATATTGCCTTTTATAGGTCCTGTCAGATGAATAGAAAAAGAAAACGTTTAATGATAAAATAAGATACTGTCAATAACTTGACTTAAAACATGAAGACTCTTTCTTACAAGGTCTCGATCAGTTAAAGAAGATTACTTAAAAAAGATTTTAACAACTAAAGAGCTTGAGAGTTCAGTAAAAGAGGTGAACACAGAACTAGATGCTATCGTTCTTGACTCTCAACATAGTGGGGTTTTTTCTTCCATTTTTCAAAATCTTGCACATACTTAGTCTTTATTTTCATGCACAATTCTAAGTATTAAACCTCCAGAAAATTCATATCAAACTCATATCAAATTCATATCATTTCAGCAATTTCACAAATAGGAGCTTAATAATTTATCAGTAACAGTGGTAATGATGACAACTAAAGTGGTTTCAAACATTCAGAATATGGCCCTATTACTGGCAATGTTTAGAGTTTCAAGAATGCAGATAAAAAGTTGAGACTACTATTGCCATGAGCAATACAAAAGGCACTGAGTCTCCTGAGACAGGAAAGAGAAACTGATTTCTCTTTGCTTTGTCATACTCCACAACACTACTGGAAAGCAGTTTCTCGGCACGTAACTACTGATCCGGAGAATGAATTAAATATGAGATCACACGAAAAGAAAACACATGAGTTGGTCTTTTGACTCACATAAGATGCCTTTTAAAGTTCATCAGAGGTGTAAATGCATGTGGGGGATATGTATGCTCCATTTACCTGCGATAAAACAAGATGTAGTATGGAGGACAAATGCAGCTTTGAAATTTTAACTCTGATTGCTCTGCTTCATTGTCACAATCAGGTAATTTGCAAACCTAGAATAACCTGAATTATGTGAGCTTTCATTTTTTAATCTTTAAATATTTTAACCACCATTACAGGTCTATCTTAATGATCACCTCCTTTGAGAAATCTTTCTTTTCTTTTTGCTATAGATTCTTAGCTGTTGTTTGTTGTGGACCTGTCCACTCTACTAACTTTTCATTCTCTGTCCTGTGTTTCCACAGCATTTTGTTCACATTTGCACATGGATCTATTGCCAACATGATTTGCTTCTGGATCCTTCAAATTTTAAGTTCCTGAAGGGTAGGGATTTCATTTGCATTTCTCATGGCTCATGAATATTTGATAATAAAACTGAATTGACTTACTTCAATCATAAATAGGCATTCTAAGGCACTTAAGACCATGGAAATGAAGTATCATGAAGTACACTGCAATTTTTTTGACCATCTCCACCAGAGAAAGACAACTCCCAGTACTTTGACAAATCAGGAACCCTGGGCTTTGGAAAACTTCTGTCTCCACTCCCATACCTTATGCCCTTTTTAGATGAGAAAAAAATCCCAAAGCTATAATATTCGAAGGCTAGTCAAATTTTGTACGTTAATCAACAACTGTAACCTTTATTTCACCCCCACAGGGTAACAATTTTCAGCTTCAGAGAAAGTTAATCACTAATCTTTAGAAACAAAGATTAATTCAGACAAACTAAGTGAGTATAATTCTGCCAATTTTATATTCCTAAGGTAGCAATTTAAAGAACACTTTCATAAACAGAATGCATATGTGACTGTCTCATCTTGTCCATATAGATCAATATATTCAAATGAGTCCCATGTAGAATGTAAATTGTTGCAGCTACTATGGAAAGTAGGATGCAGATTCCTTAAGAAAACTAAAAAAAAAGAAAAAAGATGAAAACTCTAATTTGAAAAGATACATGAACCCCAATGTTCACAGCAGCACTATTTACAATAGCCAACACATGGAAGCAACCTGAATGCCCATCAACAGGCAACTGGCTTAAGACGATGTAGTATAGATACACAGTGGGATATGAACCATAAAAAAGAATGAAATATTGCCATTTGCAGCAACATGGATGGACCTACAGACTATCATACTAAATGAAGTGAGACAGAGAAAGACAAATATGATATGATAACACTTTTATGTAGAATCTAAAAAGTATTACAAACGAATCTTTATATAAAACAAAAATACTCATAGACATAGAAAGCAAACTTATGGCTACCAAAGAAGAGAGGGGGTGGATAAGCAACAAGGATTTACTGCTATTACAGAGAACTATATTCAATATTTTATAATAACCTATAAAGGAAAATAATATGAAAAAATATATATATAGCTGAATCACTTTGTTGTACATCTGAAACTAACACATTTTTGTAAACCAATTATACGTCAATGAAGTATATATTGAATGAAATAATGAATGAAATAAATAATAAATGAAAATAAATGAAATAAAATAATGAAATTAATGAAATTAATAATGAAAATAAATAAATTGAATGAAATAAATAAATGAAAATAAAACGAAATGAAATAAATAAAAATGAATGAAATGAAATGAAAATAAATAAAATTTTTAAAAATAGGAATTTTTAAAAAATGAGTCCTATGCAATAAAAACAAGATTTTACTGACATTTCCAACGCTGCTTGGGTATTGTATTAAGAGTTTTCTCATGGTTTCTCATGATATTTTGGGGGGGGTTAAAATTACTGTAACCATGCTCTATGGAGTACTATTTTCCACCCTTAAATCTTGTATCTGACTGCCAGTTAGTGTTACCCGATCATATTTAGCCCTGCCACTAGGTACCGCTGTTGTCAACCTCCATAAAGAGGTAAAGGCCCTCCCAAGCAGCACAGAGGTACAGCATCCACTTGCCAATGCAAGAGACGCAAGAGACGTGGGTTCCACCCCTGAGCTGGGACGATCCCCTAGAGCAGGAAATGGCAACCCATTCTAGTATTCTTGCCTGAAAAATTCCATGGACAGAGGAGCCTGGTGGGCTACAGTCCATGGGGCTGCAAAGAGTTGGACATAACTAAGTGACCGAGTACACATGCACAAAGAGGTAGAGGGGCCCTGCATCTTTTAGGTTAGATGCTCTCATTTTCATAACAGAAGCTTAAGCTACCCTCATTCTGGTTGATACACAAAGTACATGAAGTAATCAAAAGATCAAAGTTTTTGCCCTTAACTTGTGGCCAGTGACAATGGCCTTGATCTTTCTACTGTATGAAATCATCAAAAACTTACAGTAAGAAATGTTTCTGAAGACTGCCTAAAAGACATGCATGTAAGACCTCTATTACTACAAATCGGAGATGCCAGATAAGTTTTTGCAGTTCCTGAACCCACAAAAGACATTGTTAATCTATTACAGAACGTTTTACTTCTGAGCCTGGACTCAATCACAAAACTCCAATGCACTTATTCAGTCAGTCGACATGTGAGTTGAAACTTACTTGCCATCATGGGGAATAATGATCTAAACAGCTGCCCTGACTAAGCCATATCATTAAAGGTCTGTGATCTCAAATAAACAGGAAAGTGTGGGTGGTTCACAGAATTGATTTAATGAACTGTGCTTTGTTACTGTGGCAACAGTTTACATTGAGGGGATCTGTATGAAATTCTTTAAGACACTCGCTTCCTACTTAGTTCATAGCATCATTATGGTGAGGAATTAGGATTTCCATTGGGACTAAACATCAGGAAAAACTGTGCATCTCAAAAACAAACAAATGACCCTGCAGGGCATTATGCTAAATGAAGTAAGCCAGACAAAGGAAACAAATACCTTATTATCTCACTTATACATGCAATCTAAACACACACACACACACACACACACACAAACCTGAACTCACATATTCAGAGAACAGATTGGGGGTTGCCAAAGGCAGGGGGTGGTGAGTAAAATGAGCGAAAGTACTCCAAGTTAGACTTCAACAGTACATGAACCGAAGACTTCCAGATGTTCAAGTTTGATTTAGAAAAGGCAGAGGAACCAGAGGTCAAACTGCCAACATCTTCTGGATCATAGAAAAAGCAAGAGAATTCCAGAAAAACATCCACTTCTACTTTATTGACTACACCAAAGCCTTTGACTGTGCGGATCACAACAAACTGTGGAAAATTCTCCAAGAGATGGGAATACCAGACCACATCCCCTGCCTCCTGAGAAATCTGTATGCAGGTCAAGAAGCAACAGTTAGAACCTGACATGGAACAACAGACTGGTTCCGACAGACTGGTTGGGAAAGGAGTATGTCAAGGCTGTATGTTGTCACCTTTCTTACTTATATGCAGAGTACATCATGAGAAATGCCGGGCTGGGTGAAGCACAAGCTGGAATCAAGATTGCTGGCAGAAATATCAATAACCTCAGATATGCAGATGACACCACCCTTATGGCAGAAAGCGAAAAGGAACTAAAGAGCCTCTTGATGAAAGTGAAAGAGGAGAGGGGAAAAGCTGGCTTAAAACTCAATATTCAAAAAACTAGATCATGGCATCTGATCCCATCACTTCATGGCAAACAGAGAAACAATGCAAACAGTGACAGACTTTATTTTGGGGGGGCTCCAAAATCACTGAAGATGGTGACTGCAGCCATGAAATCAAAAGATGCTTGCTCCTTGAAAGAAAAGCTATGACCAACCTAGACAGCATATTAAAAAGCAGAGACATTACCTTGCCAACAAAGGTCTGTCTAGTCAAAGCTATGGTTTTTCCAGCAGTCATGTATGGATGTGAGAGTTAGACCATAAAAAATGCTGAGTGCCAAAGAATTGATGCTTTTGAACTGTGGTGTTGGAGAAGACTCTTGAGAGTCCCTTGGGCTGCAAGGAGATCCAACCAGTCCATCCTAAAGGAAATCAGTCCTGAATATTCACTGGAAGGACTGCACTGAAGCTGAAGCTCCAATGCTTTAGCCACCTGATGCAAATAATTAACTCACTGGACAAGACCCTGATGCTGGGAAAGAGTGAAGGCAGGAGAAGTGGATGACAGAGGATGAGATGTTTAGATGGCATCACCGACTTAACGGACATGAGTTTGAGCAAGCTCCGGGAGTTGGTGACGGACAGGGAAGCCTAGTTGCAGTCCATGGGGTCACAAAGAGTCCGACAGGATTGAGCAACTGAATTGAGTGAAAAGCTACACTTATTTATAAAATAAATAAGTCATAGGGATGTAACGTACAGAAAGGTGACTACAGTTAACAATATTGTGTTGTATATCTTCAAGTTGCAAAGAGTGATTTAAAATGTCTCATCACGAGAAAAAAATTTGTAACTATGTGTGGATGTTTATTAGATTTACTGTGGTGATCATTTCACAATTATATCAATAATGAATCATTATGTGTACCCCTGAAACCAATATATTGTAATATGTCAATTAAACCTCAATTTTAAAAAGAGAGGCATTTACCAAGTCCTTTTCCACCCATAACCAACCCCCTTACCACATCTTAGCTAATTTTCTCTTCAATTCTTATCCCATCCAAAACCAAGCTGGGAAACCTCAGGCTATAAGCTCCTTGAAGTCTCCCTTGGCACTGGAACATAGTACTCCATAAATATGATTTCAGTGCATGAATAACTGAATGGCTAATGGAAAGTGCCCTTCTTCTAGGAGTGCCCATTCAAAGATTTCTGGACAGGAAGGAAAAAAAAAGTTGGTAATAACCTCTTCACTCTTTTCTCTGTGGACCCAGAATTGTAAACCGAGACAGTAAAGACCTCTCAAAGAAGGGGTCCACAAGCAGAAATCTAAGTGTGGTGTTATCTTCACAGGCCCTCCACAGCAGGAGGGCACTGCTGCTGCTGCTGCTAAGTCACTTCAGTCGTGTCGGACTCTGTGCGACCCCAGACGGCAGCCCATCGGGCTCCCCCGTCCCTGGGATTCTCCAGGCAAGAACACTGGAGTGGGTTGCCATTTCCTTCTCCAATGCATGAAAGTGAAGTCACTCAGTCGTGTTCGACTCTTAGCGACCCCGTGGACCGCAGCCTACTAGGCTCCTCCGTCCATGGGATTTTCCAGGCAAGAGTACTGGAGTGGGGTGCCATTGCCTTCTCCGAGGAGGGCACCAGGTACCTTAAAAAGTCGTCGAAGGAGACACTAGGAAGTAGAGGAGTGTGCTTAATCCATGCAGCCCGCTATTTAAACTCGGTTGGTGAACCGGTAGGAACATAGTTTCAGTTGGTCCTCAGTTACCTTTCCTACCCGGTTTCTGCTCTTGGGGTTGTGGTGTTTGGAACCCGCAGAAATATGAAGCAAACTTATTTTTAGGCGAGAAGCAGAAACCTGCAAGTTCGTTTCACCCTATAAAAGCCGCCAACATCTAGCTCTGAGACCTGGACGATTTCCTCCAGAAATTCGTAAGCTCCGCCCGCTTCTCTGAGGCTTCTCAAGATCAGGCTCGGCCAAGTAGGGGAGAGCAGGGGGCGTGGATCTGCCAAGAGTGTAACCAGAAGTGGATGTCCTGGGACTCCAGGGAGTGGCCACGACGGAATACAAGGAAACGCGCGTGCGCGGAGTGTGATCTACGAAGACCTCAGGATCTTGTGGTGCGGCAGGGACCTGAGGGACGGGCCTGGACACCGTGGGAAGGAGCGTCAGCGACGGCCACGTCGGGAGGGGAGTGGCCTAGGGGTAGCACAGAGGCGTGACCGGAAAATGTTGGACTCAATCTGCACGTTAAGGGCGTGGCACAGTCGCTCAGAAGCGCAAGACAGAGTTGGTCGAGACTGCGGGGTGTGAGCTCAGGCAGAGGGCAGATAAACTATCAGAGTGGAAGAAGAGACATAAGCACAAAGGGAGTGGCGTGGTGTCAGCTCAACAAGCATGACCCGAGGGATAAAAGGAATGTGAAAGGATTCCGATGAGTGTCGATAGCGAGGAGTGGCGTACAAGACGCAAGTGACGTAAGAGAAAGGCGGGCCCTGGTGTAGGCGCAACGTAAGGACGTACCGTGAACGTGGATGGTCCGTGGGGGCGTGGCTTTGACGCTCTAAGGAGTGCGACAAAGATGGTCCAGCGCCAAAGAAGGGTGGGTCCAGGCGGAGGCCAGAGGCGGGACCAACTTACCGCGCAGGCTCGTTGTCGCGGCTGGGAGCCCGGAGCGATGGCAGCAGAGGTATAGTCAGGGTCAGGGTGAAGAGCAGGTGGAGGGGTGGGCGGAGAAGAGTTTCGGGCTCCGACGCGGGGAGTGTGGCCGGGGGCGGGGGAACTTCAGGCTTCGTCGGGACGTGGGCGGAGCGCCCGGGGCCGTGACGTAGGATAAGCGAAGTGACGTGTTGCGGCGTGAGGGGCGTGTCTAGGCGAAAGGGGGCGTAGACAAGATGGCCGCACGCATGACCCTCGCATCCCGGTGGCAAACAGAGGGGTTTCCGCTCTGGGAAATCTTCGGATAAGGTCGGGCGGTTAAGTGGAGCGTGAGCGCAGGGGAGCGTTACCTAGCAGAGAGAGCAGGGATCCTCTTCTGCACACTACCATGCGCTGCAGTGGGCTCCGGACCCGGGACAGCTGTTGGCCCCTCTAGAGATGGCCAGTCCCGGCAGGGCTCCTCTGTAGGATGGAGGGGGAAGAAGCAGGAAATCACTCCTTCCCTCCTCTAATCCTGTTCCTCCGCTATGAGAGTCGCCAGAAAACTACACCCCTCTTAGAGTTTTGTGCATTTAAAAGTAGAACAAGTGTCCCAGAGAGTTTGGGAAGTGAGGGGGTTGCAGTTTCAGTGATCGAGTCCCAGCCAACTGGGATTCAGTCACATCTGCATTGTTGATCTTCTCCCTGACTATGCCAAGGGCTATGGACGGATTCACAACCACCCCCAGAGCAGAGGGTCAGCAGCTATGTCTTGTGGCCATGTCTAAGCCTTCTCTACTCCTCAGTTCTTCTATTGTTTTTGTTTTGTGTCCAGTCCTGGAGCTAGAGGGGAAGAGTCTACCAAATACAGATGTTGTTGGTGGCTGTGATTCTTTGTGGCATGAGTTAAGAGCTACTGCTCTCAGACTTCTCTTGTGGTCCAGTGGTTAAAACTCTGGGCTTCCATTGCAGGGGGCACAGGTTCGATCCCTAGTCTGGGAACTAACGTGCAGGGAGGCCAAAAAATAAATAAAGTAAAAGCTACTTCTCTGAGGATGCTGGAAAGTCCTTGTTATTAATGTAATTTCCTCTTGTTTATTTTTGCTGAAAAGCTTGAAAAACATGGGGAGATAACAAAGATGCGTTCATGTTATGTTGAGTAGGATTCATTCTCTGTCACCCACTGTAAACCACATTGCTTTCTGCTTCCCTTTTTTCCTTTGCTGACAATCTGGTCATCTCCACTGTGCTGTTTAAAATTCTTGATGGAATATGGAGAGAACTCGGGAATCTGGTGAAAGCTTTCACCCTACCCATAAGCTGCCCCTGCACATCCCTCAGAACGGTCTCTATTCTCAGCCTGCATTGAAGTCCACAGCTTACCAAAGTTCACTCATCTCCTGCTTTCCCCCTCCTCCCCTTCTGGGCCCTAATGAAGAGCTACACTGTTCCTGAGTATTTTGAAAATGAAAACCTGTCAACTTTCTAAGGCTTTCTTACTTTACTCAGAAATTTAAACTCAATGCCAGGTCTAAAATTCACCTAAAGGCCGAAAGAAGCAAGAGCACCATTGCTATGCTTGTGCACATCTGCCCTGATGTTCCTGGAGCCAGGCAAAAGGCTGCCACCACTTACACTTGGAGTACAATAAGAGTTGAATTCCTTTTGACTAAATATGAATATTGAGGAAATCTGATGGAAGGAGGGAAATTCCACTGGAGCAATTAGTTGCAGTGCACTAAACAATTATAAACTTAACCTTTGATAACCCCATATTGGGATCATACTCTGAAAGAAGTGAGTGAGAGGAGGAAGCAGATCTTTCTCAGTCAAGATAAGGAAACATACAATTAAAATTTCAGAGAATTGGAAAAGGCTATCTTCCTTTCTAAATCAGAAGGCAAAAAGTCAACAGTCCATTTGATAAGAAAGAAATTTGTTTTCAATGTAATTATAACCTTTAGTTGGGTTAATTTTTTCTGTTTTGCAAAATATAAATGGCTTAATCAGGCAGAGATCGAGAGCCAAGGCATTTAATAAATAATCTACAAATTATTTTAAAAGGCTTTTGGAATCTATTTTCATTCATGGATTTCTGTCTGCAAACAGCAGATAAGGAAGGTGTAAGTAAAATCTAAGAACATATATAAATAATCAATGATAGCAAAGGGGATGTAGCACAGAAAACTTACCTTCCCTGGGGTCCATCCACGTCATGGGCACATCTTTCCTGTGCCTGTATAACAAAATACAGCTTGAGAATACTGTACATTTATACCTTCCAGGATTCACCCATGGCCTGTTTAATAATGAGTATCAGTTTACTTTTAATGCTAAATTTTGCAGTTTATACTCTAGGTGCAAATTCATAAACATTTTTCTGATAAGGATCTTTCTGAAGCATATAACTTGACAGAAATAATCTCTTGTATTGTTACAGGTATTGTAGCCTGTACTATACTTAGTCACTCAGTTGAGTCCGACTCATTACAACCCCATGGACTGCAGCCCACCACCTCTTCTGTCCTTGGGGATTCTCCAGGCAAGAATACTGGAGTGGGTTGCTATTCCCTCCTCCAGGGGATCTTCCCAACCCAGGGATTGAACCCAGGTCTCCCGCATTGCAGGCTGATTCTTTACTGTCTGAGCCACCAAGGACACCTTAACATTAGCTAAATTTCCTATTAGGATTTCCCTGGAGCCCTCCTGGCCCCTGACCTTGCGTGTTCTGTTCCTTCCTTGATTACCTTTGACTGTTCTCTCTTGCCTCCCTAATCACCATGGTGGCTCAGGTGTAACAAATCCGCCTGCAATTCAGGAGACGTGGGTTCCATCCCTAGCTCAGGAAGATACTGTGGAGAAGGAACTGGCAACCCACTCCAGTATTCTTGCCTGAGAAGTCCATGGGCAGAGGAGCCTGGCAAGCTACAGTACATGGGGTCACAAGAGTCAGACACGACTTAGTGATTAAACAAAAAGACAACAAAATGACACCTGTTACCCCTGGGGGAGGGGAGTTTCCTTCTCTTTCTAGCCTCACAATCTCTCCTGAGCACCAGCGTGGCATTGCCAACTCTCCCTAGACCTTTCCTCTCGCCTGCCCCCGCCCCAGCACCTCAAATCCAGTAGGATTAGCAATAGGAGCACCATCTTTCCCTCCTCACCTGCTCCCGTGCCAGGTTCTGTTTCTCTGTTCAGGGATTCATCCTCATTCTACCACGAGGTAGACTATTCTACCACATTCTCTCACTTGAATTATTGGAATTTCATTTCAAACTCCACATACCCAAATCTGATCTATGGATTTCCCACCCAAAACATTTTCCACACACAGCCTTCCCATCTCAGTCCATGGCAACTCCATCCTTTTTTTTGTTTTTGTTTTTTTACAAAAGTTTATTCTTAAATGTACAACAGGTTCCAAGACAACACTTCATTCTAGCTATAGGCGGCAACAGATATCATGGCAGGGAATCCAGGTGTTTAAACAGGAATGGAACTAAGGGTCATCATTGCCTCAGGCACAAGGAGCAGCTTACTTTTTGCTAGATTTCTTAATTCCACCAGTGGCCAGGGGGCCTTTCCCCACGGCCTTTGCTTTTAGCTCCTCGAGTTTCTTCTGCGCCTCCTTCTGCTTCTGCTTGAATGCCTTATCTTCCTCGTCTGTCTCCTTGGCTTGCTTCTTGGGCTGCTTCAGAGGCTGCTTCTTGCCACCTTCGCAGCCCGACATGGTGCCTGCCACCTCTTCCCCAGACCCTGCCACCGAACTCCATCCTTGCAGTTGTTTAGGCCAAGAATCTGCCAGTCTTCCTTGACTGCTTTCTTTCACATCTTACAGGCTGTGTCCCCAAGATACAGGCCAGTGCCCAGCCACTTCCCATCACGTCCACTGCAGCATCCTTAGTTGCAGCCCCTGGATTATCCTGAATGGGGTCCCTGCTGCTTTCTTCCATTCTGGTCATTTTCCAATAGGGCACCCTGAATGATATTTTTTAAATGTATATCAGATTAACTTCCTCCTTTATTCCAAAAACCTCATTGTGTTCCCATTTTGCATAGAGCAGTAGTTCCCAATCAGAGGTGACTCCTGTTCTCCAGGGGAATCTGCAATGCCTGAGGATATTTTGGGTTGTCACAGTTGGATGGAGGGTACCACTGGTATCTAGTAGGTAGAGACAAAGGATGCTTCTAAACATGCTACAGTGCAAAGACCAGTTCTTTACAACAGACTTATCTGGTCAAAAATGTCAACAATTCCTAAGCTGAGAAACCATGAGAAAGAACCTTTACAATGGCCTAGAAGTCTCCTTGATACGGCATCCACTACCTCTAGACCTCATCTCCTACCACCCTCCTCCGGTTTACTCCACTCCTGCCATATTTACCTCCCCTTTCCCCATACAAACAATCTAAATGATGTTTTCCACATGCTTGGCACCTCTGTTGTTCAAGGCTTTGCCTCCTCTGTCCTTCTGCCTCTAGGTTATTAGGTTCCTGCAAGCTACTGGGGAGTTGATCAAGATTTTAAGCTAAAGATGGCGATGATGAGTCACCTGAGGGCCATTCTTCAAGCCTCTCCATGTAAGACACTGTGGAGAAGGTTCCAGACTCCGAGATCCACGCCTGCAAGGCCTTGCAGCCTCTACACCTGCACTTACAAATCCCGGAACCCAGTCTGTGAGTACACGGCTGCCTGGATGGAGTGGAAGCTGGTTGTTTCCTATGAGTCACGGGTGTTGAGTGTGTGCAGCTCTGATGTCAGCGGCATTCCAGGCTGGGATTAGATGCCTTGAGGAGAATACCCCATTATTTCTCTGTTAAAATACGGGAAGCTTTTCCCCTAACTTTATTGAGCTACAGCTGACCTAAGTCTGAGGTGCACATCATGATGATGCACTCTGGAACGTTCCATCCCTCATTAGAAATTGCAGAAGAGTTACTTGTAGCTGACCAGCTGGCCCATGTGTGCTTTGCTGTGACCCCGCAGATCAGGTGAGGTGGCAGATGGTCTTCCCTGACTCCACGGCACTGCTGCCATTGGGGGTGGCTCATTCCGTGCTGTTGGGGCTGGACTGTGCACTACAGACTTCATGGCATCCCTAACTGTCTCAAGACCTCCCAAAAGGTCCCCTGGAAGCAAAGTGACACTGGCACAGAACCCCTGGGATGATAGGAGAGGATAATGTGTGTGATGGTGGAGACATGAGTTTAATGCACTGGTTAAGCGTATCTGCCAAATAGTTATTTTCTATATTTTCCACCATTCACAGTAAATTCACACAGTTTTCCAGTGTTGGTTTGCTTCCAGATTGTAGGTTTCTCAACTTTTCTTCCTTGGGTTTACTCTCTCTGACCCTATATGCACATTAAAAAGGAACTTATGAGCAGTGCCAATCTAGCTAAATCCATTGCCTTGAAACTGCTTCATAAATATATTTTTATTGTAAGTTTATTTTGTTTCTTCCATCATTGACTGTGTTCTCATTAAACTGAACTGGCCTGAGTCATAATAAATTTCTGGTCGCTGGGTGTGGCTTCCTACCAGCAAGCCCACCTTCTCCCCAGAATGGCTTCTTCTCAACACTGGTACTTTGCGGTCTGCCGGGCCAGCCGGAAGATTTCAGCGAGCAACACGACGCGTTCCTTTAGGCTAAGAAAAAAGGAGACAGAACAGATGGGGTCGAGAGGATCGCTGCAGTCAACGATGATTCTTTATTTCTCAGGGTTACATATATACTAAACCAAGAAGAGAGGCATCCCAAAGAAAATTCTTCCCCATGTACATCATCTTTAAGATAACAATCACCAGAGCTCTCTCCTGGCGCCAAAGGCATCCTACTTATCTTAAGGGCAGTCGTGCAAAGCCATCTATCTGCACCTTGTGTGCATTCAAGGCTCACTAATGGTCTGTTAGGAGTTAACTTGGATAGTAAATTTCAGAGGGGTGGCGGGACAGAGAGCTATGTCTGCGAACAGACCCTCGACAATCAATCAAGGCAGCTCCCAGAGTCAGCTCTTTCAAGCCGCTCCCCGCAGCTCCCCCTCTTTTATTTAATAAAATGGCACGCCTGATTCTTTTGGCGTAAATAATTACTGTGTAGGACAGCCTTGATGTCCCACAGCTCTTTGACAAATTTCTTTATGATACAAGGAGTAATGCACACAAAAAGCGCTAATACCAGAAGCATGGCCACGACCCCTGAAAAAAGATGCCAAAGTGAGGTTATCGAAGGAAAATTGGAAAACAAACTGTTAACAAACTCTTCAGCATTTTCTGCCAAATCCATACTAGCCCGAGGAGCATTTTCTATATCAAGAATTTCCTGATGAAGTTGTAATAGATCTAAGGAAATGTTTTCATTATGCCAAATACCATCTAAATGTGATTTCACTCTGTCCCAAGGAGTTTCAGTATCATTATAAATTTTTGGTGTAACACAAATCCAACGATAGTTAGCATGACATCTAATTTTTGTTCTTAGCTTTAACCCTTGCACTTCTTCTCCCAAAAATCTTACTGCATCATAAAGCGCATTTAGTCTATCCTCTAATTTTCTATCTATATCTTCTTGAATCCCTAAAGCCTTTGAAGTGTTTTTTGCCAAATCGTCTACAATGCCAGCAGTATGCACAGATTGAGCTAAAGATACAGAAGCAGTAGTAGCAGAAGCAATTAAAGTTATAAGCGTTACTACTCCTAGAATTATCAATCCTATCCCCCTTCGTGGCCTAGCAAGGGCTGTACGCACCTTATTCCACAGCTCAAGCCCTGACTCTTCATACCAAGGCTCAGTAAGATTTACAGGCAACATAACAAAAGGTGGTTGTTTAACTATCAAGACTCCAGAATTATTTCTTATTCCTCGAATGCAATTGGTTAGGGTACAATTAAAACAATGAATATAATATTGACTATTATTCTTAGTAAGATTTACAGAACCAGCAATAATCATAAATGGATAAGGTACACAAGCCCGAGGATATCTCCAAGTTGCATTCCAAAAAAGTCCACCTTTAACCTTTTCTCCAGTCTGCATGAAGGATCCGCTTGTTTCAAAAGCGGCCAGCAACTTCCAGACCTCAGTTTGATAAACAAGGGTGCCGCCAAGATTCCAAATTCTCGCTGCAAACTGTCTGTTACTTTCCTTTCCGGGGTTTCTCTCTGAGTCTGGCGACCAGTCCCACAGTGAGTGCGTGTCATTAGTAATAGAATATACAGTAGCAGTCTCATCTCTACAAAGTTTCCATGGCACCGCTATATGTTTCCCTTTATGCCCCAGGCCACAGAATGGGATATCCTGGGGTCCCGTCCCGTTGCGTCTCTGTGCATGCCCTGTGAGCTTGGTCACACCAGGAATATCCACACTCCAGCCAGTGCTGTAATCAGAATATCCAACATCTGTAACAGTGAGACAACCTGAAACATTATGATTTCGGAAAAAGCACATTGGTAATTGTGAAGAGGATCCCGTATAAGAAATACTGGCATTCTGTGGAAAAATATGCTTATCAGAAAACCCCCCCAAAAGTATCGTGTCATTCACATACACAGGAACAGAACTCATTTCCCATCCAACGGGCTGTAAAAGAGGGGGATCAGGAACATACGCCCAGAAGATACTGGCTTCCATGGAACTTATCTGGTTTAAAAGAAGTAATAATGAAATTAATATACTAGTAGGAGAGGCAGGGGAAGGGTTCGAAGCATTCTCACACGCCATCTGTAATAGTGCCTGTATCTGCTGAGTATCTGCCTGTATCTGCAGCGGGACCATCTCCTGGATTGTGAGCTGTCTCATTCGCTCCTCCAGTGCTCTCCTCTGCCGTGCGTACCAACCTTTCCGGGAGCCAGCGCGGCGCTTCGGCATTCTGCGGGAAAACACAAACATGACCTCTCCCCCATATTAGAACTGGATCCGGCCCATGCCATCTGCCTTCTAGCGGGTCTTTCCACCTGACTAATGGCCGTGCCTTTTTATTATCATAGTGCCAAAAACGTTGAGCTGCTGATTTTCCATTTTTATCAAGGCTCAGAAAATTTAAAACAAACAAAGCATGACTAAGAAGATTGTTAGGCGTAATAGCATACAAACTCCCCCTTTTTAATTTTTTCAGTTGGTGCTGAAGGGTTTGATGTGCCCGCTCAACAATTCCTTGGCCCTGTGGATTATATGGGATTCCAGTCTTGTGTACGATGTGCAGCTGGGCACAAAAGGTTTGAAAATTGCGGCCAACATATCCAGGGCCATTGTCTGTTTTGATGCATTTAGGTAGGCCCATAGCAGAAAAACTCCGTAAGCAATGCTGCTGCAACAAACTTCTGGCACAAGGTGGGGCTATTGGCCATACCCTGTGGCAAAACTTTCCAATGATACCTGCGCATTGGTTGGGAAAAATTAACAGATGGAACACTAAAAGCAAATCGAGGGCAATCTTGAGGTGCTAGAGGAATAGTATAAAAGCAGTCTTTTAAATCTAGGATTATTATGTGGGCATTCCTAGGAATAGCCATGGGAGAAGGCAATCCTGGTTGTAATGCTCCCATGACTTCCATAGTTTCATTAACCTTTCGCAGATCCTGCAAAAGCCTCCATTTCCCAGATTTTTTCTTAATAACAAAAATGGGCGAATTCCAAGGTGAATTAGACTGTTCAATATGTCCCAATTCTAACTGTTCCTGCACCAGTTGTTGGGCAGCGTCAATTTTCTCTTTGGAAAGGGGCCACTGATCAACCCACACAGGCTCCTCAGACTTCCAAGTAATAGGATCTGCGTGAATTACAGGAGGATCAGAGGTCCCTTCTAAAAATACCCAAGTCCACTTCTTTTTGGTAACCTTTTTGTCTGAACAGGCACAACAGTTCCCTGATTATTTTTTCCAAGTCCCGAGGTGGGAAGAAGCCCTTGATCTAAAAGCTGATTGCTAACCTGATCACTGGGGCTGTATAAATATACTCCCATATGAGTCATAACATCTCGTCCCCACAAATTTACAGGGAGGTTTGGGAGGACATAAGGTCTAATGTCTCCTTCGTGACCCTCATGGTCAGTCCAATGTAACAGCTCTGTACTTTGTTCAGGGTTATTAGTTTGACCAATTCCTTGCAATGTTGATATAGCTATCTGTTTAGGCCATTCTCGGGGCCAGTGTCTCTCAGCAATAACAGAAACATCAGCTCCTGTGTCCAGAATGCCTGTAAACAACTTTCCATTTATTCTTAATGTGAACTCAGGACAATTATTAGTTATTGCCTGGACCCAGTAGGCGTCAGAGGATCCAAAGGCACCTTCCCCTCTCCTGGAAGCCAATGCTTTTCCTGTTTGCACTGCAGGGACCAATATCAATTGAGCTATACGCTGTCCACTAGCTATGGTGGTAATGCATTGTGGGGAATGGGCCATAATTTTGATTTCTCCTGTATAATCAGCATCAATTACTCCAGGAGCTATGAGCAGTCCTTTTATGGTGGAGCTACTACGTCCGAGCAAAAGTCCGATGGTTCCATCAGGCAAAGGGCCGTATATCCCAGTGGGCAGAGCCTGCATTCCCATTTCGGGAGTCAGTACTGTGTAGGAGGAGGAACAGAGGTCCAAGCCTGCGCTCCCTGAGGTGGCTCTGAACAAGTCTGTAACTCGCCTTCTACCATCTGATTTCCCTGCATTGCCCCATAACATTGTTTCGGGGCCAGGGGCTGGCCCCTCACCCAGTTTCCCGACTGCGAGGGAAGTGGGTGGCCCTGGACATCAATTTTAGATTTACAATCTTTTGCCCAATGTCTTCCTTTTTTACACCTAGGGCATAAATTAGGAGTTTTAATATTCCCTGAATTGGCTCGTTGGGGGCAAAAGGCAGCACGATGTCCAGGCTGGCCACAAACAAAACAGCCAGCATTTACCCTACTAGGTAATCCTCGTTTATTTTTCATTTGCTGTTGATATAATACTTCTTTTATACTTTTACCTTGTAAAGCTGCAGCCAGGGTAATACCCTGCATATAGGAAGGTCCGATATCAGCACATATACGAATGTAATCTGATAGACCTCCCTTTTTTCTGTACGGTCTAAGTGCAGCCTGACAGGCAGAATTTGCATTTTCATAGGCTAATTGTTTAGTAAGCACTATTCCAGCCTGCTCATCAGCTATAATCTTACCTACTGCTTCAAGAAGACGAGCCACAAAATCTTGATATGGTTCATCAGGCCCCTGACGAATTTTTGAAAGATCCTCAGTCTTATTACTAGAGCAAGGGAGCTTTTTCCAAGCCTGCCGAGCAGCATTAGAAATTTGAGCATATGCTCCAGGCAAATAGTTCAATTGAGCATTGGTATTCTGGTAGGCCCCTTCCCCTACCAACATTTCATATGTAGTATTGATCCCTTGTCGCTGGTTTAGTTCAGCTATATGGCCACATTGTTCTGTAAATTCTGATTTCCATAATAAATAGTCCCCTCCTGATAAGCAAGCTCTTGCAATTTGTTTCCAATCACTAGGTGGCAAATTTTGACCTCCTAGACTCTCTATCATGGTCTGGGTAAAAGGAGCCGTAGGTCCATATTGACCACAGGCAATTTTTAATTCCTTTAGTTGTTTGAAAGGTAAAGCTTCATAATACCTTTGGTTTTCATGCTCGAATACCGGGAAAGTAGCGGAGAATCCCTGAACAGTTTCTCCAGCTCTTTGGGCCTGTTGCATAGCCTTTTGCAAGGGGGACAAACTATGTGATTCACGAGTTATATTTAATGAATTTTCAGGTTTGGAAATAGGTGGAGGATCTAATCCAGCAATAGTTGAGAGAGCATAAGTAGGAGGCTCAGTAGAGATTGCACCAGCGCCTTCATCCCTATCTTCCCTTTTTATTTCTTCCTTTATTGTTATTAATAATTTCTGCATGAGTGCCTCCAGACCCTTTGTCGGAGGGCCAGCTACTGCCTGCACATTCGAATTGTCAGTTACAAGTAATTCCCAATGATCATCCTTATGGTAAGCAGCTGCCTGTTCCTCTAAACTTTCCTCATCCTCTGGAGTCAGCGTTCCCTCATTTTCCTTCAAAGGTTTTGCAGATTCTAATTCAAAGTTTGTGGGTCCTTTCCCTTTAGGAGTAGCATAAACTTTAGGAGTAGCATAAATTGGTTCTTCGGGTGGGAGCATGTGTTTTAATTTACTCCCTTCCTCATGTTCAAAATCAAGGCAGTCTCTTATTAAAGACCATAATGAAAATGTTTCCACAGGAACCTTATTAGGTCCGTGGAGAGTATAATATGTTTGAATCTGTTTCCCTATCTTTTTCCATATCTCTAAACTCATAGTCCCTTCCTGCGGAAACCAGGGACATACTTCCTCAACAAAACTAAGAAAAGTCTGCAATTTTGTTTTAGTAACCTGCATTCCCCGATCCTTCAACATTATCTGTAACATATGCACAAACAACTGACGACTATTATCTTGTCCCATGGTTTATACTCTCAACAATATTCCTTCCTGCCCCTCAATATACAAGTACACACACTCTTACTTACCTTAATAGTTTCAACGGGCAGCGGCCGCAAGGAACTTTCGTCGAGCTCCACGCTGTTGGGCGCCACTTGCCGGGCCAGCCGGAAGATTTCAGCGAGCAACACGACGCGTTCCTTTAGGCTAAGAAAAAAGGAGACAGAACAGATGGGGTCGAGAGGATCGCTGCAGTCAATGATGATTCTTTATTTCTCAGGGTTACATATATACTAAACCAAGAAGAGAGGCATCCCAAAGAAAATTCTTCCCCATGTACATCATCTTTAAGATAACAATCACCAGAGCTCTCTCCTGGCGCCAAAGGCATCCTACTTATCTTAAGGGCAGTCGTGCAAAGCCATCTATCTGCACCTTGTGTGCATTCAAGGCTCACTAATGGTCTGTTAGGAGTTAACTTGGATAGTAAATTTCAGAGGGGTGGCGGGACAGAGAGCTATGTCTGCGAACAGACCCTCGACAATCAATCAAGGCAGCTCCCAGAGTCAGCTCTTTCAAGCCGCTCCCCGCAGCGGTCTAAGGCTAAAATGGAAAAAAGTAGTCATATTTATCTAGTTACTAAATTTTGTGTTAAGTGTGAGGGCTTTCCTTATTTTCTTGTTTGTTTATATTTACAGAAAGTATTTACTTTTTATTTACACAATGATGAAAGTAAATCCAGTATGCTCATGTCTTTAGGATAGTTTGCTCCTTTTAGTGCTGACAAAACCCCAGAAGGTAGTGGCTTAGGTAGGTGGGGGATTCTCTCTCTGTTTTTTAATAAACGTTTTTAATATTTATTTTTATTTGTTTGTTTGGGTTTTAGTTGCAGCACTCGGAATCTTTGGTTGCAACACATGGGATCCTTTTTGAGCAGCATGTGGGATCTGGTTGATAATTGGAAATGCAGGATCTTAGCCACCGGACCACCAGGGAAGTCCCAGGGGGACTTCTTTTGGTTAATTTCCCACATCAGATGAAATGTTCTTATTTGTTATTGGAAGAAACAGGTGAGACTCACTGTTTGATTGTGGTTTTCACATATTACACTGTCCCTCCTTGTTTCACCCAGGAGAATATTTGGTCTTTGCTGCCCTGAGCCACTGAGCATGTCCTGTTTGGATATCCTGGTCCCTCATCATTTGGTTAGGAAGACAGTACTCATTGATTCTGGAAGCTCAGTGACCCCAGAGGAAGGCCCAATACACTTGTGACCCAAGACCACTAGAGGTTAGTTAATGTTCAAAGTCCTTAGCTAGCGCCTCCCACACAGCGAGAACTCGGTGCTGGCAGCTACCTCTAGTACCACAGTTGTTATCATCATCACCATCATCACCATGTCATATGCTCAGCACCTCCCTCAGATGTCTGACCATTTTTAGGATCTGGGGAGCACAGCGAGGACTGACTGAAGGAGGAGGGTATGGCAAACTGACAAGTAGCATTTCACTAGGGCCTGTGCCCTATGCTCTACCTTCATTCCCCATCATCACCAGGCAATCACTGGTGTCAACTCAAGCTGCTATTTGCTGTGATCTCAAGTTACAGACAGTAAATGTTGACAGTCCTAACCCTGTGGACTGGTAATATGATAAAATAAAGATTAAAGCCTGCACCAGTTACCCAAAATGAAAAGAAAATTACTTTTCATGTATCATCGAGTGAAATTTAGCTTAATTTTTTGTCTGATAAAAAACATTTAGGTTCCAGATTGTAGGTTTCTCAACTTTTCTTCCTTGGGTTTACTCTCTCTGACCCTATATGCACATTAAAAAGGAACTTATGAGCAGTGCCAATCTAGCTAAATCCATTGCCTTGAAACTGCTTCATAAATATATTTTTATTGTAAGTTTATTTTGTTTCTTCCATCATTGACTGTGTTCTCATTAAACTGAACAGCGACCAGACCTTAGACTATTGGGGAATAAGTTTAATAATACTAATTTTTAGTTTAATGAAATATAAAGAACATCATCTAGAATAGAAATGGTACAGATTTGTTACTATTCTATTGATTCTTAACATTTGTGATCTCCCTAGTTTTAGACAGAAGAGGAACATTTATTTTTAAAACAAGTTGGAATAGAATAGCAATGTATAAAATGTAGCTATTAGCCCCATGTATGTATTTGCATGTAAATAATGTATTCAGATTATATGGCTACCTGTGGAAATTTCCATTAGCAGAGAAACTTCTATTTGACAGGACTGGTCTATATTTTAGCTGAACTATGTCAGAAAACTGTTCTATTATTTCTCTAATTAATTTTGAAGAACACTAATAAAGCCTGGAGAACAACAGTATTGAAAAGCTTGTTTTGCAGTGTCTTCACAAAGAATTCCATTATTCCCCTGATAATATGGGCTGGGATACCCAGACTATATTGTTTTCCATTAACTTTCAAATCATCTTGAGAAACAATGGATGCGTTAAGAACCTTTTGGATTTAATTAACAGCCTCAGGGGTATCTGCAGCCACAATGCACTAGCAAATAGCCCTAAACTGACCACCAGGAAACGTGGGCCTTAGTCTGCTGCGGTGGTAACTGCGTGTGATGCTGTGGTTATCTGGGCTCAGCGTCAGTGCCTCTTACAGCCCTGATGCTCTAACGAGGCAGTTTGTGATTCTGTGACCATACTCAACCAAGTCACGTGAAAGGTCCCTGTGTATACCCTCACTGCAGTAGCCCTAGGCCCGCTAGAATGGCATTCAATTTGATGAGGAAACAGCGTATCTCACAAAAAAGGACAGTACAAGGCAAGGTACGGGAGAAAAGGTTAATGACGGTATAGAGCAGTAATGTCCAAAAGATATATAATCCAAGCCACATGTACTCTTCTGATTTAATAGTCACTCTGAGTGGGGGATAAAGAAACAGGTCAAAATCTGAGGTGGCACAGTGGTAAAGAATCTGCCTGCCAATGTAGGAGCCACGAGAGATGCAGGTTTGTTCCCAGGAAAGAACCCTCTGGGGTAGGAAATGGCAACCCACTCCAGTATTCTTGCCTGGAAAATTCCATGGACAGAGGAGTATGGTGGGCTTCAGTCCACGGTGTTGCAGAGACACAACTGAGCATGCACGCATGTGCATAATATTCTTTAACTCAGTATATCCAAAATATTATCACTGTAACATGTAATCAATATAAAAATTATTAGTGAGGTAGTTTACATGAATAAGTAAGTCTTCAGAGCACAGTGGGGTATCCTATACCCTACATTTTCAGCACATCTCACTGACTGACCAAGGGGAGTAACCTGGCAAGGTCTGGAATAGCGTGGTAAGATCAGAGTTTGGGAAGGATGAGGAGAAGTAAAATTAGATGGGCATGGTGGGTTCCTAATATGAAAACCTTGGTGCCTGGACACAGAAGTTTGAACTTCACATAGTCTTTAACATGGGAACAACATGATGAAGGTGGTAATTTAGGAAAACTGATGGATGGCAAAACATAGTAGAGAGTAGTAAGAGAGGAGGAAAAGTGAGCAAAAGGACTTTTCCTCGAGGAAAAGTGTACGGTGTAGGGGCCTAAACTAGGCTGGTGGTCATGGGCTGGGCAAAGAAGAGATAAGCCTCAAAGATCCTTAAGGAAAAAACTGTGCTCAGCAGAGTAAAAGGAAATAAAGGTAAAACAGGAATGAACCTGAAAGGTTGTTGCTGAGCCTTGAAAGACGCCAGGATTCTTGGCCTCCAGAGGAGAGGAATTTAATCCGGGGCCAGTGACGAGGCTTGACTGCTCAGAGCTTTTATGTAATAAAGTTTTCTTAACGTGTAAAAGAGATAGGGAAAGCTTCTGACGTAGACATCAGAAGGGGGCAGAAAGAGTGCCCCGCTGCTAGTCTTTAGTAGGAAGTTATATACTTCCTAGCAGGCTGCTAATTAGAGAAAGGAAATGTCTCAAAACTCAGAGAGTGGCATCAGGCCACTCACCCACAACATGCATTTTGAGATAACATTGGTACAAGGTGAGTCATCCTGGGCCCTAAAACGACTGACAGGAATCTTGAAGAAAGGCAGGTTTCCAAGCAAATTCATAGTCTCATTAACACAGCATAAGAAAATATTTGCATGAGTAAAACATACTGGATTGTCAAGTCGGTTCTGAGTCTTAAGCAGAATAGTACTAAAGAAAGACAGAGTCTAAGGTAAATACATAGTTCATTAACATAGCTTAAGAAAAACATTTCCATAAGAAAAACACATTGGTTAGCTCAGGGAAAAGTTAAATTCTGGTGGAACCAGGTGTTGTTATGGCAACACAGATTTTTAAAGGAAACCACCTTTTAATTTCATACAGAGAAGGGAAAAAAATCTGACTCTTGTTGTTTGTTTCCTGCTGCTTAAGAGAGAGAAAAAATGTCTGACACTTGCAGCCTATTTCCTCCATTTGGGGGCCCCTAGCCTTTCTGCCTGTTACCCTCTCAAACCCTTCCCAGAATGATCTTTATTTTGTACATTCAGTCCACAAGCAGTGATTGAAAGCCAGCTAGTGGGGAACTAGAGGGGCAGCAGATAAGTATGCATACACGCATATAATTATCATTATATCTGTGTAATAAACGTTTTGAAGGAAAAGATCAGAATGCAATGATTAATAAGGGGATTGTTTAAGAGGATAATCAGAGAGGTACGGAAGTGACACTTGCTGAAGAGGTGAGAAGCCAAAAATAGGAGCCAAACCTGAGCTGAATGAGGGGTAATTGATTTCTGAGGAGGAATAGGAATTAAGGGGCTAAGGCAGGCATGATGCTGAAAGACTGACACCTCAGAGGCAGGAGCTGAAGGTGATACAAACACAAAGTAAACCAAAGCCAGGACCAGTCAGGTACATGAGGACTGAAGGCAAGCACATCTTCACTATGGAGTCTAGAGGGCTTGCGTTGCTCTTAGCACATTCCATTAGTGAAGTCTTCCTAATGACAGTGTGGTGTCACCCCTTAAACCTTGGCTGACAGAATCACTAGCTCCGTTTATTTCATTTTCCACACAGAAGAAGCTGGAAACACAGGCTCCATTAGAGCATATAATCACCTTCCTACTTGGAGGAAATGTCTGAGCAACTACCAAGAAATCATTTTAACTTGTACTTTGTTAGAATGCAGGAAGAAAGAAGAGAACAAAAATGTGCATTTATCTTTAGCAAAACAAGCCCGGGGCAAAAGCTGGCTTCACTAAGAGGACAGTGACCAAGGGCTCCCTGATACTTGTGGGGGGATGGTCTGGGTTCCAAAAGGAGGAAGTGAGTGTGACAAAGCCTGGAAGCTAAACTTGTGAACTGAAGGGCGTGAATTGATAGGCGTGTTATGACCATAAGAGAGCCACTGAAAGAACAGGCCGGGTTTCCTCAGGCTGCTGTTTGTGTGGGTGAGGGAGTAGATTCTAGGCATTTCCTGAACAAAGTGGGGGCCGATTTAAGGTGAAACAGGGCATCATCTTAGGCATCTGCTCATCATTCCTGTCTTCCCTAGTCTCCATGGGAGACAGACCCTCACCAGCTGGTTTTGAAGGGTGTGAATGCTCAAAGCCCCAGCCTCCCTCTGGGCATCTCAGAGGGGAAATGTTGTCAGGTCTCTGCTGGCGGTCAGCTTTAAGACTGAATCAGGGCTGTTCTGGGGGTTTCTGGAAGCTTTAAAATACCAAACTAAAAACTAACCAAATACAGCTTTTTAACCCAACAATAGCATTTGGATAATCCATGCTCAGATTAAAGGGCATTTATCAAATTAGGAGCTACAGGGCACAATAAAGGGGCAGGGAGACATGGCTCCTGCCTGCAAGGAATCTGCATTCCAGTCCAATAATAGTATGATTATATGGTGCCAGTTCCCCCCATTTTTCACTTTAGATTTCTGAAACAGAAAGTTCTCCTTCTCTCAAGTAAGTTCTTGTTCTTCGGAAGTTATTTTATACCGAGGGAGAAAACCCAAAACGTCGGGTTTAGACCTCTAGAGAAGAGATGATCTGTATTATGTGAAAAGCTGAACAGAAAAAAGGGAATACCCTGAGTTTGCCTATTGCTTTTGGCTCCAGACCAAGATTTCTCAACTTTGGCATTACTGACATCTGGGACCACGTAATTTTTGTGAAAGCCCATCCTGCTGCTATATAGGATGTTTAGCTGCACCTCTGGCCTCTACCCACTAGATGTCAGTGGCACCCTCCTCCAGTTGGACAACTGAAAGTGTCTCCAGACATTGCCAAATGTCCCCTGGGGTCCCCATAGCTCCCTCCTGTGAGAAGCACTGGTCTAGAAACTGCCTTGGCACGCTCCGTGTCTATACTGCGGGCCACTTGTAGGATCCCACTTGGGGCAACTACCTCAGGAAGAGAACTCTCTCCCGTCTAAGAGGAAACCAGAGGCAAGCTTGTTTTTTTCTGACAAGCTGAGTACCAGTTACCCTGCCATGCACAGAGGGGTTTGACTGGGCAGCAGCTGCCTTGTCACTTTCTCAAATCCTCAGGCTCATTCTCAGCGGTGGGGTGAGGTTCAGAAGGGCATTGGTCATGATTTATCTCGATTCATATTTTGTCTGGTTTTCCTGTTGGTCTTGGTTCTGCCCATCCATGCTGCTTCTAAAGGGCAGAGACCTGGACAACCCGAATTATACACGTGGAGTCTGTCCATCACGTGTCCATAGCTCTCTTTGTTATAAGAAATTTGCTGAGATTTATCAGGGACTTGCCACAAAGACCTGGCGCTTGACTCTGGTAGAAAAATCAGCAGTGGTGATGCCGTGTGAGACCGAGTGTGCGTGTACACCTGAACTTACAGTGTCAGAGCTACACGTGTGACAGACAGAACTCCAGGGACCTTAGCAATGCTAACGTCTGGCCAGGCTTTGCAGGATGTCTGCCTAATCCTCACAGCTGGCTCCCATGGGCGGTGAACTCAGAGGACACACCTACGTGGGCCCATATGATCCCCGCAGTGAGGATTCCAGCTAGTGGGCCTCTCGATGACAGCCCCGATGTGCTTTCTCCTAGTGCACCCCCTCTGGGAGAAAGTGGACCTGGTCCCGGCGGGTGAGTGCCAGTCGCCCATCAACATCCGGTGGAGGGACAGTGTCTACGATCCTGGCTTACAGCCGCTCACCATCTCTTATGACCCGACCACCTGCCTCCACGTCTGGAATAACGGGTACTCTTTCCTCGTGGAATTTGAAGATTCTGCAGATAAATCAGGTGAGAGCCAGACCCGTGGTCTCATCTGGAGTTAAAGAGACAGCTTCATGTCAGCACAGGCCACATCGCACAGCCCCGGGAACCCTTTTGGTGGCAGTGGTATGGGACTCATTGGGCTTACTTCTTTTTTTCATTGTGAAATACGTATAACGTGAAATTTACCATCTTAGCTTTTTTTTAAGTGTACAGCTCAGTAGTATTAACTACATTCACACTGTTGTACGATCATCACCACCATCCATCCTTATAACTCTGTACTATTAAATAATAACTGTTTATTTTTCCCCTCCCTCCAGCCCCTTGCAATGAACATTTTACTTCTGTTTCTATGAATTTTGACTATTGGGTGCCTCATTTAAGTGGAATCATACAGTATTTGCCTTTTTATGAGTGGATGATTTCATTGAGCATAATGTTTCAAGGTTCATTCATATTGTAACATGTGTCAGAATTTCATTCCTTTTAAAGAGAAATAATGTTCCATTGTATGTACAGTTAATCCTTAGACAACACAGGGATCAGGAGCGCCAACCCTCCACAAAATTGAGAATCCAAGTGTACCTTAAAGCCAGCCCTCCATATCTGCAGTTCCTGTGTATCTGCGGAGTCATACAACTGCAGATTATGTAGTACTGGAATATTTCCTTAAGGAAAAAAAAAAAATCCACATATAAGTGGACTTGTGCAGTTCAAACCCATGATGTTTAAGGGTCAGCTGTCTATACCACATTTTGTTTATCTCTTCATCTGTTCGTGGCAGCTGCCTTTTGGCTATTGTAAATAATGCTGCTATGAACATGGGTGTACAAATATTTTTTCAAGAAGCTGTTTTCAGTTCTTTTGAGTATATACCCAGAAGTAGGATTGCTGGATCCTCCTTGGACTTTTTTGAGCATACGATAAGGGTCTCTCTTCATTTTTATGCATGTTTCCATCTACTAGAATAAGTAGTATTTTCTGTTAATACATATATCTCTGTGTATAGATTGTATTACTGATGTAGAAGATAGGGCATGAAGTTTAAACTTTGCTAGAAATTTATTTCCTGTGTGTGTTGAATATGTGGTAATCCTCTGCTAACTGACTTGACAAATAACGTTTATATTAAATAGCAATACTACTTAGTCAGATTTATGCATGGTTTTTTTTTTTTTAAATAAATACATACTATAGTACTATACCATCCGTTGTTGGTTGAATCTACAGAGATGGAACCAAGGATGAGGAAAACCAACTGTAAAATTAAATATGCTGATTTTCAACTGTGAGGTGGCTGGCACCCCTAACCTCTGCATCATTCAAAGGACAACTGTACAGAGCAAAAGGCTAGTCAGGCAAGAAAAAGACATTTTATATTTTTGGTCACCCAGCAACATGTATGTATTTTGTCATTCGTTGATTGATTTATTGATTCAACATTTACTAAGTGCCAGTCATGTGCCAGACATGGCACTAAGTGCTAGGAATAACAACTCGATTCTTGGCCTCCCAGAATTCAAAGACTAGTGAGAAAAGCACACAGTAAATTAGAATTATACAGCAAATGTGATTTGAAAAAGAATTTCTAAAAGTGCTGTTCGACCACAGAGGAGGGTGTGATATAGACTGTTCAGAGGAGTGTATGGTGATTTCACTAAGGAGGGGACATTTGTGTTGGATATTGAAGGATGAATAGGTGTTTGCCAAGAGGATTAGAAGGGCATTCCAGACTGAAGGAAAATCATGTGCAGAAACAGATGTTAAGAAAGTGTCCAAAACCGAATGTGGCCAATATGAGAGAGTATGCTGTGGGGAGAAGCAGGGAGAATGGTGATCACTGAAGATTAAGAGTGTAGATGGAAGGCAGTCTTCTGAAACACTGGTTACTTTTAAATAAGAGGATGGTATAGCATGATATCATCTAAATAATCGGTCAGTTGCTTTATTTTTTGAGGTTAACCCAGGCAACAGTACAAGATTAATCCACATGGGAGATGATGGGAGTCTGTGGCAATGAAGAGAGAGAAAAGCAAGTCTTAACAAGCATTTTAAAAATAAAAGCAAAAAATAAAAATAAAAGAACTTGGAGTCATCTTCAAATGAGAAGAAGGCAAAGTTAACCGTGATCTTGTGGTGTCTCACTTGGGAGGCTCTGGAATGGCAATGCCAGAAAGTTCATAAATGATGGACAATAAATAATTTGTAGGGAAAAATAGGGAGCATGTAAGAAAATATAATTTCTTCTTATAACTTTTCTGCTAATTTAATTACAAATGTTACATTAAAAATAGAAACACATTTCAACTGGTTATGCCTCAAAAAAGGAATGTCTTCAACTCCTGTCTAATTCCCATAGGAAGAATCTTTCTCTCAAGATAAGCATCTTTTCTCCTTTTGATGCAAATGGATTTTGGATTTTAGTATTTCCTGCAGATCAAGATGAGAATGAATAAATATTGATCCCTCACTGAAATGTTATTCATTTTACTATATAATTTTTAAAATGTTTCTCCCCAGATAAATCTTTTATTCAAAGTAATATTAATTGCTGCTCCATTAATTGCATAATTAATTGCATATGTTTCTTCCTATTCTTTGTTTCTATCTCATTTTGCATCAGATTGTCATGTTTTTACTAGTGGCTTTATTTTAGGTCAGGAAACATTTTTAAATAGTGTAGGCTGAATAAGGCTACCAATTTATTTTGGAGTGATCCTATATGATCAAGCACTAATTCGTTTAATGGTGTTTCAGCTGCACTTGGTACATCAGAATGCAATCCAATTTGAAAGGTTTGAGGGTGCAGCAACTGGAAGAAGATGGTTTGGCTATGGTAGGAATATTTTTAAAGGTAAAAAAATCTTACCAAGTTTAAACGATGTGTTGCACTCTAGAATGAAACGATAGAATATTAGAATATTGTTATTTACTTTAAGAATATGGGGATCAATACATTGGTATGATAAACAATGGTTAAAAGATTGTTAAGAATATATTTCAAATGGTATAAAATTAGGCTGTCCAATATGGTAGCCACAGGTCATGTATGGCTGTTGAGCACTTAAAATGTGGCTAATGTAAGTGAGGAAATGAATTTTAAATTTTATTTTAATCAATTGTCATTTAAATTTAGGAACTGACAATTCAGTTATTGGAAAACTTTAAAATGTTTGGAACAGCCTGGGTATGTTATATACATTTTCAAGTGTAAAATATACAACTCAAGTGTAAAATATACAAATCAAGTATTTCTGATGAAAATTTAGCATACAAATTCACATGTGCTGTATGTATTAAGTTCACCTGTGGTTTTTTTTTTTTTTTAGCTCATAGATAGGTTCACCTGTGTTTTGTTTCTTTTTTAACTTTAGACTTCTAGAAACTTTAAAATTACCTCTGTGGTTTGCATTATATTTCTATCTTTAGGCACTGGTATAAAAGGATAAAAGCAGATAATAATAAATACCAGTTAAAGTGTGAAATTTGTTAAGAGTATATTTTAAATGGAGTAAAAAGATAAAGGCAAACAACTATGAGAAATGATCAGGAAGGGAACTAACATTTATGAGAGTTGCTGAGTGCTTCGTTTATCTCCCATAGAAGGCTCTCTGGCAGACCCTCATCTCCATGTTTTAGATGAAGAAAGTAAAGCTCAGTGAAGTTAAGTGCTTTCCTGCCAGGTCACTCAGCAACTGGAGAACTGGATTGGAGCTCTGTGGACCATACTCTACACAGGATCTCTGAGCTCCTACAGGTTCCACAGGTGCAGGCCTCCTGCAAGCTCCCTGCCTTAGTCCTTAGTGGATGCTGAGTGTTTAAAGGGTACCCAGGTTTTATTTTAATCAGGTATGGTAAAACACACAGACATGGAAATGGAGGAAGAATTTTATTATACTCACAAATACCTAAAAAGAAGAGACATGGCATGCTGTGTGGGGACACATGGGGAATCTCCAGGGGCCTCCTGAGAGAACAGGGGAATATACATGGACAGAACCTCTGTTGTGGTTTCCATGGGAAGGAATGGGTAAGACAACATAAGCAGGCTTAGGATTGGCCACTTTGGATAATTTCAGCAGGCTCTGGGCATAGAGGCTTTGCCTAGTTGTCTGGTATGTGGCCCTGAGGTTATTAGGGCAAAGGAATAGTGACTTACAGTGTAAGAACCTCAAAAAGGAAGTAGTTCGGCTCTGATTGGCTGGTTTGCATATGAAAGGTGTGCTCCCTGTTGTTCTCTTTAGCAATTGACTACCTCTGGGAGAGGCGATCCCTCTAGCATTAGCAAGGCCTCAGCTATCAAAGCATAAAATATAGAAACTGGAAAACATGGTTATTGCACTAAGGCTTCTCAGGACTCAGGGGCCTGAACTGAAAGCTGGGCCTTACTGTGCTCTGGTTTGCCCTGAGAGCTTCCGCCTCCAGAGCCCCTGTGTGCCAAGCACCAGTGAGAGCCAGAGAGGGAAGCTGACGGAGTAAAAGGACGCCTTTTCCTTTGCCCAGACCACGGGTTCCCGCCCATCAGCAAACAGCCTGCTCATCTGTTTTGTCTACTTTGATTCAGCGATGTCTATAACATTCTAGATTGTACGGTTGAGTCCCTTTGATGTGCACCTGAAACTATCACAACATTGTGAATTGGCTATACTCCAATACAAAATAGAAAGTAAAAAAATAAACACAATAAAAAATGTAAAAAAAAAAATTATCAATTTAATTGCAGTTTCAGTACTGTGGATCGCTTTTAGGTAATCACCAATCTGATTTTAATTTACATTCTGTTACAGTTCTAGAGTGAGATGTCAGTTGTTTTTAATATTTTCTCATTCATTGTTCTTTAGTTAGGCAAACATCATCAAGAGGTACAGAAACTGGTGAATATTTTGCCATCAATTAAGCACAAGGTAATTTTTTTCCCCTCTAGATCACTTGAGATATAGTTTATATTTCAATCTCTGAGTGGAGACAATAACAGGCCATTTTGAATTGGGAAATGTAACTCACCTCAGTGTAACTGAGGTTCTCTTTGAAAGTCACCCCTTAAGACAACTTGCCATTTATGATGCTTCTGTTGAGAAAGCCCCTGGCCCTGGGACACTGTAGGGGGCAGAAATGATCCTGTCGGTGAGTACGGACGGCTGCTTTGGCTGCCATGCCACTGAGCACTCAGGAACATAACGAGTCCCCTTCTCGTCCCCAACCCCTGCTCCTCCTCAGTCCTTGTGCAAACACTCAGGGCAGCCTTCCGGAGTCTAGCTACCCTCCCACAGGCAGGGAGCAGAGAAAAGTTTGATAGAAACTTGGCTTGTTCAGCTTTACAGAACAATTGCCCACATCTTTCAGGGTTGGCAAATTGCCCCAGAGATTAATTTACATTGCATTTTAGAAATGAGAATTCCATTAGTCTCTCTTGAAAAAGAGAGGCCTTCATATTTATGTACCAG
>NC_057419.1:18908412-19084140 GCF_019320065.1 Cervus canadensis
ACATTTCTATATTAAGAAATTCTAGTTTGCCCCTTTAACACAAGGCTGGGCTCAAACTTTGACATCAGTTTTTAATCTTGTAATGCTTCTACATTTTTAAAAAAATATGCTAACACCTTGTCTCAGTTTGGACATGTATTTGGAGATTCCAAAAACACATTTGACAAAATCACCATCTATTTTTTAAAAAATAAAACAGAAATGAAAGAACTCCCTAACCTAATAAAGTAGATTAATATCAGCTCAAAAATAAATAGTATGCCTAATGTGGAAAGGATGTCTACTAACAACACTATTATTAACATACTAAATATTGAATTAAATTCTGGTAGTAGCCAATAAAGTTAGATCAAAAAATATAAAGGAAAAAAAAATATATATATAAAGGAAATTACAAAAAAATTAGTGGAGTGCCATATTAATTTATAGAAGTCAATTCCTTTGACATATAAAATCACAGAAGACATAATGGAAGAAAGAACCCTACTTACAAAACAAACTAAAAATCTAAAATACCTTGCAATGAATTGACCATAAAACATTAACCAAAAAAAACTGTAAAACATTCCTAAGGCACACAAAAAAACTTGAACTAATACAACCCATATCATTTTATTGAATAGGAAGACATCATAGAGACGCCTTTGATGTCACTTCTCCCTAAATGGTTATTCTTGATAAACTGTTTGTTTTCCATTAATTTTATGTGGTCCCAATAGATATACCAACAGTAACATTATGGGAGGCTGTCCTGTGCACTGTAGGATGTTTAGCAGCATCCCTGGCCTCTACTCACTGGATGCCAGTAATAGCCCCAAGTACTGACAACCAAAAATGTCTGTAGACTTTCTCCAATGTCCACTGCAAACTCAACCCTGGTTGAGCACCACTGATAGATACTAATCTCCAATATTAACTGACCAATGAAATCCTTTACCTCTTGGTGCCTGAAAGAAACATTTGAAGTCTACAAAATTGGATTTAATTAATCAACATGTTGATTTACCAGTAAAAGCATGTGGGTGATTCACTTATAGGTACCTCTAGCTCACTAGCAGAAAACCATGGATTGTTGGAGGATGCATAGAATTGGAATCCAAGACAGTGCTGTGAGTATCAATGGGTCCAGCCCTTCTAAAGCAGCATTTGGAAGTGTTTCCTTGAACATACTAGGGCCACCAGAAACACTCTTCCACCCACCCACCACAAACACACACAAATGGTGAGGCAGTTCTTCAAAGCCTCCTTTGTCACCTTTTAATTCTAGTTCTCTTGCTTTTTCTACCACATCTGCAGCTGCTTCCTCCACTTAAGCCAAGAACCCCTCAAAGTTATCCCTGATGATTGGAATCAACTTCTTCTAAACTCCTGTGAATGTTGATATTTGGACTTCTTCCTATGAATCATGAATGTTCTTAATGGCATCTAAACGGTGACTCCATTCAAAACCCAGAAGGTTTTGACTGACTATGCCCAGATCCACCAGAGCAATCACTATGGCAGCTATAGCCTGATGAAGTGTATTTCTTAAATAATATGACTTGAAAGTCTAAATTACTCTTTGATCCATGGGCTGCAGAATGGATGCTATGTTAACAGCCATAAGAACAACATTAATCTTGTTATATATCTCACTCAGAGCTCTTGGGTGACCAGGTGCATTATCAATGGGCAGTAATACTTTGAAAGGAATCTTTTCCTGAGCAGTAGGCCTTAAGAGTGGGCTTAAAAAATATCCAGTGAACCATGTTGTAAAAAGATGTGCTATTATCCAGGCTTTGTTCTAAGGGCCTTGGGATTTTCAGAATGATAAATGAGCACTGGCTTCAACTTTGAGTCACCAGTTAATTAGCCACTAACAAGAAAGTCAGTCTGCTCTGAAACTTTGAAGGCAGGGATTGACTTCTCCTCTCTAGCTATGGAAGTCCTGGGTGGCATATTCTTCCAATAAAAGGCTGTTGCATCTGCACTGAAAATCTGTTGTTTAGCGTAGCCACCATCATTAATTATCTTAGGTCTTCTGGAGAACTTGCTTCTACATCACCATTTGCTCCTTCACTTTGCACTTTTATGTTACACATACGGCTTCTGTCCTCAAACCTCATGAACAAACCTCTGCTAATTTCAGACTTTTCTTCTGCAGCTTCCTCACCTCTCTCAGCCTCCACAAATTAGAATCAGGGCCTTGCTTGAATTAGGCTGTGGCTGGTTTGATACTCTATCCAGACCACTGAAACTTTCTCCACATCAGCAATAAAGCTGTTTCAATTACTTATCATTCGTGTATTCACTGAATTAGCACTTTTTATTTCCTTCAAGAACTTTTCCCTCACATTCACAACTTGGCTAACTGATTGGTGTAAGAGGCCTAGCTTTCAGCCTGTCTCAGCTTTCTATGTGCTTTCCTCACTAAGCTCAATCATTTCTAGCTTTTGATTTAAAGTGAGATACATGACTCTTTCTTTCACTTGAACACTTAGAAGTCACTGTAGGGTTATTAATTAGCCCGATTTCAAAATTCTTGTCTCAGGAAATAGAAAGGCCTGAGGAGAGGGAGAGAGATGGGAGACATCTGGTTGGTGGAGCAGTCAGAGCACACAATATTCACCATTAAGTTTGCCAACTTATATGGGCATGGTCTATGGAGCTCACACCACAGATTCCAACAGTAACATCAAAGATCACTGATCACCATAACAAATAAAAAAATAATGAAAATGACTGACACATTGCAAGAATTACCAAATGTGACACAGAGACACAGAGTGAACAAATGCTGTTGGAAAAATGGTGCTGATAGACTTGCTTGATGCGGGCTGCCATAAAACTTTAATCTGTAGAAAACTCCCATAAAACCTCAATTTGTAAAAAACACGCAATAAAGTGAAGCACAAGAAAAGGAGGTCTGCCTGTACTGGGTGGCCCACGTGGCGAGGGGGTGTTGAACAGAGTTTGCTCAAGATAAACTGCTGCTGCTGCTGCTGCTAAGTCAATTCAGTCATGTCCGACTCTGTGCGACCCCATAGACGGCAGCCCCCCAGGCTCCGCAGTTCCTGGGATTCTCCAGGCAAGAACACTAGAGTGGGTTGCCATTTCCTTCTCCAATGCATGAAAGTGAAAAGTGAAAGTGAAGTGGCTCAGTCGTGTCCGACTCTTTGCAACCTCATGGACTGCAGCCTACCAGGCTCTTCCTTCCATGGGATTTTCCAGGCAAGAGTGTTGGAGTGGGGTGCCATTGCCTTCTCCGCAAGATAAACTAGTGGCAGCTAAAACCAGAAAGAGTATTTCTATCTCCCTTCAAACAAGATAAGGTTGAAAAGCCAAGGCCCAAGAGCAGCCAGAAAAACAACAAAGGACACACAAATATGATTTCAAAACGGGACAGAGTTGATGATTGGGGAATTGCAACTGTCGTCTAATCAGTGATTAGCCCTGGGAATTGCTGGAACAATTTTAGTGGGCGTTGCAGCATAGTGAGACTGGTGGGCTTTGACATCAAGGACATCTGGTTTGAATATTGGTGCCCTTACTTTCTAGCTGGTCTCTTTTTATCTGCCATGTGATAGCCGAAACAATAAGAATTAGTGTCTATTACACAGAAGACTGCTTTGTATACATCATATTATCTAATTCCTACTGTAATACTATGTAGATTTTATTATCTCTGTTTTTCAAACGAAGGAACTGAGACTCAAACATGGAGAGCAACTTGTCTCTCAGAATGGGACAAGACTGCTGAAAGGAGTGGACCTGGAACTTATTTCATCTTCCCAGGCTTTGCTCAAAACACATATTTGATTCCTATTGAGTATGTACATTTAAGATCAGCAAAGTAAAACAATTATTAGCTCTAACATTTCTCAGTTCATTTACATTTCCATTTTCAAGACAGTTCACTCATTTGATTGAGACTTTATAAGAACCTGAAGTTTCAGTATGTGAAAACGTTGGCTGAGCCCCAGCCCCTTGTGTGAAAAAATTCATAGAGACTCAAATGCACGTTCCTTTACTATTGACCTTATAGGAAGAGAAATATAACCAGAAGGAAATCAAGTGAATTTACTAGTGACTCTAGTCTAAGGGGTCGCACAGAGTCAGACACGACTGAAGCGACTTAGCAGCAGCAGCAGCTAGTCAACTGTTCTGGAGAAGGCAAATGCTACCCACTCCAGTATCCTGGCCTGGAGAATTCCATGGACTGTATAGTGCATGGGGTCGCAAAGAGTCGGACACGACTGAGCGAGTTTCACTCACTTCATTCACTAGTCAAGTGTAACCATTAGCTAGGGTTCAGTGTCCTGAGTCCTTGACCTAGCTTTTGTTACAACTACAAGATTATCATCTCCTTATAGACAAGGGCCACCCATGTTATCTTGGTACATCTCTTCTACAATACATTCTAGAGGTCCTATCACACAACGCATGGTAAATAAAGGAAAGGAGTAAGATATTTTTATCTCTCTGGGACTTGGCATCTGGAGAAATGGATACAGATCATTGTTTAAGGTCCCTTCCTAAGATAACACCATTACAACAGTCCATTTATATAAAAGGTTCATGGATCTATACTATATACATACAAGTCTGAAAGTGTGCTGTGTCTGTGACTCTCCTTTTATGGCCCAAAATGCCAGGTTGCATAGAATTAGCACTTTGTAACTGCTTTTTGATGGTGATGCTTCTTTACATTGATATAGCATTCCCCAGTGTCTAAAGCACTTGTGTGTATTCTCTAATTTTGTCTTCCCATCAGCATAACTATTTAAGAAAATACTATCCTCATTTTCTGTATGTGACTGCATCAAGGCACTCGGCTAATAAATAAATGCTAGGGCCTAAGACTGGGACCCAAATCCAAGAGTATCGATCCAGTGGTCTTTCAACTAAAAGACACATCACATCATCAACTTCATCATCATTACCATTATCACCTCATTCCCACCATTAAAGCCGTCACTATCATCACCATCATCCGCCATCCCTGTCACCACCATCATCATCACCATTATCGTAAAGACCAAAGAGCTAAACTATCCACTTCCAGCCTGGGGCTAAACACAGATCTAGCACAGATGTCATGGTCAAGTACATGCAGTTTGTCTTAGTTACCCAACTTCCTAATCATTCTCTAAAAGAAAAAAATCACTTTTCTAACTCTTTTCCTTCCACAAACCTCTTATTTCACAAATTGCTATTCTCAACTAGATGGTAATAGAGAAAGGAAGCAATCTCCTCAAATTTACTTCCCGAAGAGGCAGCAGTTGTGATGACATGCTGAAACCTGCTGGTTCAGGCTTGCAAGAGGAGACTTAAATATTCAGAAATTTCAGAGTGGATAGGAAATCAGCGAATGCTACGAAACAGGGTATTGTTTTTTTTAAGAGAGAAGGCTGATTAGTCAGTTCACCACTATCACAGTAAACAGCTGACCTAACAAGACCTCTTGCTTTCTAAAATAGGTGTTTGTTAACTAATAAAATCTCAAGCAATAGGCCAATGAATTGGAGAAGCTTCTGCAGTACTGTGGCAATATCTGGATGGAAAAGTGATCTTTTCCAGCATTCTTGAATCACAGAAATCGGTTAAGCTCACCTTGGATCATAATTACTATTTATTTAGTACATATTATACTTTATACACATTTCTCTCACCCAGTCTTCATGGAAGCCCTGTGAGACATTACCTCCCTCGTACAGATGGAGAAATTTGATGATGCAACAAACCTCACTCAGCTAACAGGTATAGCTAGTATTTGAGTTCACCTAGTTTGGGCCACAGTGACTGCACACTTTCCACCCAGAGCTTCTGAACCATCAATGGAATGCTGTTATTGACACGGCTAACCGAAGAGTTAAAGCTTCACTTGAGGATTTTCCCAAAGGTAACTTGAGAAATGCACATGTCTTAGATGACATTGGCACTCTTCTCTGTAGAAGTAGAAGGGTGATTCAGATGACCCTGGGGTCCCCCCTGATCTTCTAGGTTTAAGATGTTCTATCACACAAGCTATGTTCATTACCATCTAACCTGTGGATTGCATTCTTGAACAAATCTGTGTCTTCCTCAACACTAAAGGCTTTTGAGGGCAACTTCTATCTTTTTGACAAATAGACAAAACTTTCATCACAAAGATCAGAGCTCCTCCCACTTCAAACTGCACCCTCTCCCCACTTTTGAAGCAATACTTTTCCCAAGAGAAACCCAGCAAAATTTTTCCATATCAAGTGGAAAACCTAACAGATCAATTTCTCTTCAGAAGGTTATCATGACTGTCCTGTCTCTATTTGCTAATTATTGATGCTCTCCAGGTTGACACAGGAGATTTGTCCCTCTGTTTTCCTGGTTTGAACATGAACTAACTTTGTGAAGGCAAGGTTGGAGCAACAGGGTCACTTCTCCCAAGCAACAGATTATGATGCTACACGCCCAATTATTCCATTACTGGAGAGTTTGCTCAGAAGGAAGATAGCTGATCCCAGTACAAATGAACTGAAAGACCACCAACAGCAGGATAATAAAATAACACTAAGAGCTAACACTTACTGAGCACTTGCTGGGTGCCAGGCGCTCCTTCGAGAATGCTATGCTATTAACTTTTGATTCCAACAAATTAATTCTTTCTAACACAGCTCACTGTCCCTCCAGCAAAGTTATCTATGCACAGATAGTAAAGAAACATTTAACCAACTTGACTCCAGCACCACAAACCATGTTCTCTTCAGCTTGGCTTCCCTGACTCATTGCCTGTGCCTCCTGATAGCCATACAGTTAATGCATTACTTCCAAGAGCAGTGTCTAGCCAATAAATACTGTGAATCCAAGTAGTCCAACTCCAAAGCCCATTCTTCCACCACCTACACCAGAGCATACTAGTGAGGAAATTGGGAAATAAGGGGATGAAGTGAATTCATGAAGGTTACAACTGCTAGAAAGCATGGACTCCCAGCATTTCAGGATTAATATAAAACTTAAAGCTATTGAACACAGGCATGCAAATACCGCAACAGAGTATTTCTTAATATTCTAGAAAGCAAACAAAAACAAATTAATAATTTGGATCAAGTCTCTCAGTATTACATGTCATGGCAAAAGCAAGAAAGTCAAGCAGTGACAACTTGATCTTAATCCTCAAGTTTAATTCAGGGACTAGACATAGATCACATTCACTCCATAGCATTTCACTGATCATTTGTGAATAAAAAATTGCAAAGCGGCAAATTTAAAATGATTACCTTCTGCTAATAACCAGCGTGAACCATATGGAAAGTGGAAAATCTCAGCAGAAACACTTACTCAAACACAAGCTTGGCCAAACACCACCTGCATGTCCCACGTGGGCACCAACGCTTTTGAAAACCAATGTGTGTCCCTGTGATGCCCACTTAACAGAATTCCTCTTCCTTGGTGTCAGAAGGGAAGGTTTAGAAGCATCAAAGTAGAGCTCAGGACTCTCTCCACCTGCACTCTGAATCAGAGGTGCTTGTAAACAAGATTATTTTCTCCTTTCATTGTGAAAGCTTTGTTTCCTCCCTACCTTAGGAACACTTTCACCAGTCTGAAATTCTCTCTGGAGGTAATGTCAATAATTTAGATAGCAAAGCTTGCATGTGCCCCAGAATTCAGCTAAATGAACTCCATGAGTGGTAACTGAAATGTAAGTAGTTAAACTGGAAGCCCTCAAAAAAGTGAATTAGCTGGATATTCATTGAGACATATCTCTTTCAATTGTACATCAACTAAGTTTCAATTAAAAGAATGCATCTCCTTCAGAGAATGAACTTTTCGTGGCTCTGTTGTAGAGCAAAGGAACCTACATGTTCAACAAGTGTTCCAGGTGATTCTGATACAGGGAGATGATTCAAAGGCCACTGTGAAGAACATGGGTCTAGATAAGATCACAGGACTCGAGGGAAGAGCGTCCAAAGGGAGAGAATGCAAAGACATCACAAAAGTATCTGGTACAAGATGGTGGCTGTAGGTACTGGAAGAGGCGGGCCAAGGAGGGCAGGAAAACAACGGTGGCAGAACTAGTATTTGGAGGAGGGTGAAAACCAAAGATTAACTCTGCCTATCCGAAAAGCCTGCTAAGCTCTGTATATCCAGTGTAAAAAATCATACCCCAGATATTAAAAACAACTCTAGATATGAAACATTCACATGGTGTAGAAAAGAAAGAAAGATGGCGCTAGAAGTAGTCATAGTTAAGTAAGGGACTCCGGACTCCAAAAAGTGTCCAAAAACAAAAGCATAACTGATATTTTGAAAACTGCCCATTTTTTCAGTTTACAATATAAGGGATTCACTTCAGGTAGGGGAAAATCCTCTCCTTATTTTTCCAGGTCATGAGGAAACAGGAAAATGCTCTTTCAATCTCTCCCTTTATAAATATCTTACCTTCTATGTTGCCGGATTCCTGATAAAATCAATAGCATGGTCGCCACAAGGACGATGCAGAATATCACACCAAATATAATAATCCAGATGGGCACAGACGGGTCAGTAGGTGGTGCAAGAGTGGAAGGAATTCTTAAAAATTCCAGAGTCTGGTCATTCAAAAAGAAGGCATTGTTGATCCGGTTTCGATTCATTCTAAAATACAAGGATGATTAAACACAAACAAGAGAGAAGAAACATTAGAAACCAAAGGTAGAGCCCTGCCCTGTGTCCCCGGGATTACCACCCTCTCTATAAACAGAGCATCTCCCAGCAGAAGACTTCAGGTCGAGCCGACAGTCTGATGAGGGCAATCATGCTGTGGTTTTCTGTTCGTAAGTGGTGGTCCTGGCTGCCAGAGAGGTGCCTGTCTATGCACTACTGCCCTCCATTGTCATGAATGTTCTAGAAGTCACAGGAAGTCCTGACTTTTGAGCTCTGCCCACCACATTTTATTCCCTGAGAGGCAGCATCTAGATTAAAATGACAGAACTCTATTTAAGTGGCTTACAGCCTGAAAACACAAACTAATATGTAAAAAGTGGGTGATAAACTTAAGAATAAAAGAAAATCAAGAGCAGACAGAAAGCATGAAGCCAGGAGGAGCGGCAAATCCATCAATTTCATCTTTTTTTCTTGTTTTCCATTCAATTCAACAAACAGTTGCTGAAAACTTACTAAGTACCAGATCCTCTGCTAGGTGCTAGAGATACAAACGGCAAAAAAAAAAAAAAAAATACCCGAGTAGCTTACAGTCTAGAACAACAGCCCATCAGTCCCTCCACAATCACAGTGCAGCACAAAAAGTTCTATGAAAGAGGTAAAAATGGGCACAGTGGGAATACAGCAGAGGTGTCATCATAGTAAGAAGTCAGAGCTGGTTTCCTGGGAAGACAAGTTTTGAGCTGTGTTTGCAGGGACAAGTAGGAATACTTCAGACCCAAAGTACTCACTTCAGACCTGTAGTGAGCACAGGAATTGGAGACAGGATATATACAGTATGAACTGTTTCGTCAACTGCAAGTAGTTCCATATGACTAAAGTAAACGGTGCTTTAGGAGTCCAAAAGTTTAGAAAAACACAAAGGTAAATCTATTATGCTCCCTGGGGAAAATCTGCATTTTGGGTGGTGGTAGCAGTCAGGGAGGGGTTGGTAGCAAAAACTTATTTGACCAAAACTAAATTTCTAGCTGGAATTTGCAAATTAGATGTGATTTCTTGGAGATACTGTATGGCCTTTTCTGAATTTACACTAGACGAGCTGATTTCAACAACCTCTAGAGCAGAACTATAAGCCAGAATATTTGAAACTTAGGTGATGTCAAATTTTCTAGCAGCTGCATTTAGAAAATAGTAATAGGCAAAACTGATTTTAATATAATATATATTTGCTCAATATATCCAAGAAAATATAATTTTAACATGGAATCAACAGTAAGTTGGTTCACATTTTATTCTGGGCAGAGTCCTTGAAATTCGGTGTGTACTTGACAGAGCATATCTCATCTTGGATTAGATACATGTCGAGTTCTTGAGAGCCACGTGTGGCTGCTGAGTTCTGTACTGGACAGTGCACATCTTGAACCTGAGAGTAACAGCTTCAGAATCTCTGCAGACCAGTACCAGGGTGTCAGGAAAGACCACCCGTAGCAAATGAAAATCTACAAGGAGGCATGGTTACTCGTGTGAAGGAGAATCCTAGCCAGCTAATCTGCAGCACAGGATGATTTCAATGCAATTTTTATCAAACAATGGGATGATTTCTTTTTTTGTAACCTAATTTTGATAACACAAAACTTTCCACAAAATGATGAGCTCCCCTACCAACAGATAACAGTAAAATGAAAAGTTGCTCTGCGTTCCCATTCTGTCTACTTTGTTGCTCAGCAGTCAGGCTGATCAGAAGTTCTAGTTCAATACAAACTATATCTCCATCTACCACTGAAATCCCCAATGGGCGTCAATCACCATGGATACTTTCTAGTCAAATTGGCCTTGAATAAGGCCAGGTCCTCAAAACAGATCAAAAACAGACACTGTAGAACTGATCTTTCATCCCCTCACCTAATTCCATAGGTGTGGATACTCTAGTAGAGTAGGGGAAAAACAAGTCACTGGATGCAAAGGCAGTGTGCCTGCATTCAAGTCGTCATTCTTTATTTCTCTCACATGGTGACCTGGAAAAATCAATCAATCTCCCCGAGCCTCAATTCTCTCATTTATAAGGCAGGGATAATAATAATAACTCAGAAATGACTGGTGTTGACACTAAATGCCAAAGATGCATCAGATTATGGCTCGTGAACCAGAAAATATTAAGCAAGCATTAGGTGGAACTAGTATTATTTTGCCCAATGACATATTAACTGCCTTCTAGGTACCATCTCCTTTCTTTTCACTCTGTCCTGCCCTCCTGGTATTGTTTCCTTTAATTTCATACACTCCTGATGAGCCCTATCCATACCCTGATATAATTTCCCATTCTACTGGCCATCATCTCCTAAACAGCCCTTCCTACTGGGGCCTTTGAAACAGACATTTTGTTGTGAACATATTCATCTCCATCCTCGACCTTCAGCCTAAGCACTCACTCCTCCTCCTCACAATAACTGAAGCCTGGTTTAAGCACAGTGCCCTCATTTTCCTTGGAGTCCTCCCTGATCACAGGGCTTGAATAAAATCCCTTTTCTCACAAAATACAATATTCCTAATTTTTACTCCCTAAGTAGTGGCTCTCAGCAGTATTCTTAGTGGCAAAAGTGCAGAAACAATTTAATTCAAACCTTCTTCTTAAACCACTTTCCATTGGTACAGAGCCTCAATGCCTTCACTTCAGCAAGGGAAACAGATGTTTGTTCGCACAAAAACAATTGGCATTCGATTATAGACATATTGCCTTAAATGCTAACATTTTACAAAGAGCAAATAAGTTCTTTCACTAGATATAATGAGAAAAATGTGCATTTCAATAACCTGTAAATCCCTTTGTAAGGAGAGTGAACTTTGTTTCAATCTTTCTTTCTCAGGGTCAAGATTATTTGGGGAACTCATTCTTCCAGCTGAGCCACAAAGGAAGCCCAAAATCTTTGATAATATTTATTTTTCATTTATATGAGAGACAAGATTTTACGTTTTTTTCCCCAAAAAGTATGTTTTAAAGGTAAGGACTGTACATTAACTCAAGAAGGTAAATCCTTAGAAACCCAAGAATGTGTATATTTTTCTTGATTTCTAAATCAATTTGCCCAACACCAATTATGTGTGGGATTTGAAGTTTTGACACACATAAATTGCACACTAATTGAAATAAAAACTGCATACTCTGCTTCTGTGCAGAAAGGAATATATTTCACTTTTGAAAGTTTATTCTAATCCCAAGGAGAGGAGGAGGGGAACTGTCAGAAAAAAATGGGTAAAACTTCAAATGGGTGAAAAATATGATTGAGTGTCTGGCCAGTCTACCCTTCTGAACAATTTCCACCTTTTACTGTCTTTGAATTAATTTTCAAATCTGTAAGTTCGAGAAAACTAATATAATGTAAATGATTCTTGTCCGCAGAGAATCAGGTGAATTGCATCTAGTGGAGCATTGCCAATGGATAGACTGGTGTATCTTTTAGTAAATAAACACCACAAATCTTCAATTCCTATATTTGCATGCTGCCTTGAAGTTTCCATTAAAACGGTTTTAACATCTTATTCATTTCCTCATTAACTTGATAATAAAATCTTTGATGAAAGTGAAAGTGAAAGTCACTCTGCGATGTCGACGCTTTGTGACACCATGGATATAGTCCATGGAATTCTCCAAGCCGAAATACTGGAGTGGGCAGCTGTTCCCTTCTCCAAGGGATTTTCCCAAGCCAGGGATCGAACCCAGGTTTCTCGCATTGCAGGTGGATTATTTACCACCTGAGCCACCAGGAAAGCCCAAAATTCTTTGAGAGCATTTATTTTCCATTTATGTAAGAGTCAAGATATTACCTTTTTTCTGCCAAAAAGTATGTTTTAAAGGTAAGGCCTCTACATTAACTCAAGAAGGTAAGTCCTTAGAAACCAAAGAAACATGAATAGTTTTCTTGACTTCTAAATAAAAGTCAAAGGTATTACTTGCCCCTCGAAATGCTTTGCATTTAATCTACTCAACAATTCCAAGAGGAGCATACCATAATTACTTCTGTTTTATAGATGATAAGAAGAAAGCAAAAAGAGGGGAAGTAACTTGTCTGTATTCTAACAGCTATCAAGAGGCAAAACGACTATTCAAAACTTGAGCATTCAGGCTCAAGAATGCATGTGATGAACCATCAGACAATATTGCCTTGCAAGGTGTTCTTGCCAAAACAAGACAGAATGAACCTAATTCTTAGCTAATGTTTAAAGCAGAGCTTCTCAACCAGAGCACGACCGACACTTGGGGTTGAACTGTTCTTTGCTGGGAAGTGCTGTCCTGGACACTGGAGAATGTTACTAGCATCCCGAACCTCTGCCCACTCCATGCTGGTGGCCTCTGGCCCACCACAGCAAAATCACTGACATCTTAATAAACAAATCATTGTGAAGCAGAGAGAGAAGTCTTCAAAGTCTATGAAAACCACTGAATTAATCAACAAGTTGATTTACCAGGAGAAGGCGTACTTAGCAGTGATTACCTGATGGCTGACTGTACCTCAACGGCGGGAAGGGTGTGATTTCTTGAAGGATCGGTAACCACAAACCAGAACGACACCCGCTGGGTTACATTGCAAAGTAGGACGTGGGAAATTCTGCAGATGATGAGAAGAAAAAAAAATACATTATAAGCAAAAAATACCAAATTGCATTGTAATTCCACTTCGGTGTTATGACCATCTTAAGAGGTGTCTTAGCTATGAATTAACTCATTTCTACTATTATGAAGACATGTCTTGTTAACAATAATATAGGAAATTTCCTTTATTTCCAAATCATAGGCTTGGGGATCATTCTTAAATAAGAAATTTACCAAGAGTAAAACAAACCCAAAAACAAAAGGAATGACTCAGTGGAAGGCAGCAGGAATTGCAACCTCCATCACCTGTTAGCTGACAGCATCCGTTTCCTCAACACTTGGCCTGGCCTCCCTAATACTGAAGTCTTTTCTGTTTCCTCATCAAGATCTTTCTAGTGTACCCCTCATTCAGCCTTTCACCTCTCAGAACCAGACAAATCTGCTGATCCGCTACTTGCTGCCTCTGTTGGCCACTGTCTCTGCCCTTCTCTTACTCCAGTATTGGGGTCGGCCCAATAACAGACTTTTGGACAGAGGGGCTCTAATGTTTGCAAGAGGCTTTGAACACTGCTTTTGTAGGTATCAGCTTCCAAGTGTAAACTGGAAATGTGCCTCCCTGTATTCCTGGATCATTTCTTCTTTCACAAGAAAGAAATGGCATTGGTGTTTAGATTAGAGACAATCTATATGAGAGTGCATGAAATGTATGAAGGTAGAAAATTACAGGAGAGTCCACACTAAACCAACATTGTCAGGGTTAAAAAATGAATCCTCAATGACTTTCTCCAGTCCTTAAAAATAAAATTTTCAAAAGTGACATTAGCAACCATTCCCTCAGAGCTCACTTGGTAAAGAATCCGCCTGCAATGCAGGAGTCCCCAGTTCGATTGCTGGGTTGGGCAGATTCGCTGAAGAAGGGATAGGCTACCCACTCCAGTATTCTTGGGCTTCTCTTGTGGCACAGCTGGTAAAGAATCTACCTGCAAAGTGGAGGACCTGGGTTCGATCCCTGGGTTGGGAAGATCCCCTGGAGAAGGGAAAGGCTACCTACTCCAGTATTCTGGCCTGAAGAATTCCATGCACTTCGTCCATGGGGTCGCAAAGAGTCAGACACGACTCAGTGACTTCCACTTTCACTAGAAGAAACACAGCCTCTAGGGATACAAGGAAATTCACTCTTTTCCCTAAAGGAACATTCAAGTGCATTGTGTTCTTTTTTACTTAATGAAAGAGAATGCACTTCTGTCAATTTTCTGTAGTTTTCAAGACCTGGTACACATTATGTTTTTGTTGCCTAAACTTGGTCTCTATTCAACCGTGCTGAACAGAAACACAGAAAGAGTTTTGGGTGAAGTATAAAAGAACAGCTTTTACTGCTTTGCCAGGCAGAGGGGGCCACAGTGGGCTAATGCCCTCAAGATTGTGTGACCCACTCTGGAGGGGGTAGTGAGGAGTTTTATAGTGTTCAAGGAGCAGGGCATGATCACCTCATGAACAATTCTTAGATTGGTGGCATCAAGGTGAACTTTCAAGCATCATCAATTTTCAAGTTTCAACCAGTCTAGGATGTACATCCTTGTAGTCAGCAGTATTCTTCAAATGGAGGGAGTTGTGCTCTTGCCAGCTCAGTCACTCAGTCCTGTCTGATTCTGGGACCCTATGGACTGCAGCGCACCAGGTTGCTCTGTCCATTGGATTTCCCAGGCAAGACTACTGGAGTGGTTCACCATTCCCTCTGCGGGGGGCCTTCCCAATGCAGGGATCGAACCTGGGTTTCCTGCATCTCCTGCATTGGCAGGCAAATTTTTTCTTACCACTGAGACACCCAGGAAGCCCTGAGGGGTGGGGAGTCACCCTCCTGTAAAAACAGTTTAGTAATGTGTTTCAGGCCTTTATCTGTATCTTTCAGGGAACTGGGAGTCAAGTGATTCTGCTATGTAGCCAAATTACAGTCTAAACTGTTAACAGTTCCCTAGCCCAAAAGCTATTCTTTGCTTCTGTATCTTCACATTGCCCAATCATTATCTTTTCAGTCACTCTTTTACTTCAGAAGACAAGAACACTAAAACGTGTACACTGTTTCATTTTTGTCCCTTCAAATATAAAGTGCAAGGATTTCAGGCACTGCTAGGCTGATCTGCCCAGAGCCAAGATCCAGAGCCTGCAGCGCAAGCTTGGAGGAACCACTCTGCTCAGAGGGCAGGGGCAGCTGCTGAGGTCCTGCGTCCGGGGGCACATTCCTAGTGTGCGCAGGACCCTGAGCCCAGAGAACCCCGAGGTGCCAACGCCACACACGCCAGCCTGTAGCCAGATGCCAACAGTCGCCTGAGACTCTTGAGCTTCACATCTGCTGACCTCGGTCGCCTAGAAGCCAAAGCAGCGTGAAGATCCGACCCGCCACCAGGCCAGCATGGGCAGCTTCCTGAGCAGGTACCTGGGCTGCTGGCCGGGCACAGACAAGGCCGCGCAGCCCCGCTTCCCACGGCCCAGGCCCGCCCGCCTCCCGCCGGGCCGGGACCCAGGCCGCGTCCGGTCGGTCCGCCGCGCTCACCGGGCCCGCAGCAGCCGGCATCGGGACGACTCGCCCGCCTTGTACCGCAGGCTGGCCCGCAGGGCCTTGGCGTCCCAGGCCTGGAGGAGTTTTCCCAGCTGGCTGCTCCTCCACCACTTCATGGGGCTGCGCTTTTCCCGCCATCGTAAGACTTCCAGGAAGACTCGCCGGTGCAACGGCCGCCACCACCGCAGCAGACGGAGACAGGTGACCATCCAGATCACCCTCCCTGAGCGCACGGGCAGCGTCTACACGTGTCTGCCCAGACCGGAGCAACCGGATCTCTGTGCCAATGAGACCGGACTGAGGCCCCTCAATTGATGCCAGAAAGGAAAAAGGAGCTTTGACGAGCCTCAATTGTTTGACTGTCCTGAGACCAAGAGAAGGAGGCAGAGTCCGGAGCCCAGGCTGTCCGCCTTCCAGCCCGTGTGGAGGAATGGAGTGGTTCCTGCCTTTGTGCCCAAGCCGGGGCCTCTGAGGAGCAGCTTCTACTACGGGTGCAACAGTGTCTGAGGACATTGAGCAGCGGCCAGACCTCCCGCCTTGCCTGAGCATTCCCTGTCTGCAGCCCACCCTGCTCCAAGGCCAGCACCCCCCCCATCTCTCCCCATCTGCCACCCCCAACCCCCAGGGCAGAGTCACAGAGCCTCCCTGCAGAGATAGGAGCAGATCAGCACTCTGTCCTGGGACTCCTGCAGCCTGATGTCCCCCTCGCGTCCAGGGAGTCAGGGCCCGGCCACCACCTCCCCATGAAACTCCCACCCACAGTTCTCTTTACCCAGCTGAGCCCTGCCCCACCCCTGCCTGAGTCACATATACCGCCAAGCCACCTCCCTCACCCCAGCCAGCACATCAGCGCAGCCCCCGAGCCACCCCTCCACCCTGCAGAGTCCACACTGAGGGGGCACCGCTAATTCCCAGCCTTCACTCCTTGCTGCCTTTTCCCCCAAGAAGACCCTTCTCAGGAAGGTGTGCTTTCCCCTCTATAACTTTAATAGAGGTTAAAGGTTGTTCTTCTTTTAAATAATAATAAAGTTTCATTATTACTCTTCTTTTAAATAATAATAAAGTTTCATTATTACTATGAGGATTGTCATGTCTTCCTTTCAAATATTAGAATTTTATCCAGTGTGTTTTCTCCACCTTGGTTCTGTTGGGGCCAGACAATTCTCTGTGGGGTGCAGACCTCGGCATCATAGGGTTTTAGCAGAAACCTTGGTATCTCCCCTCTGGGTTTTCCTGGTGGCTCAGTTGGTAAAGAATCTGCCTGCAATGCGGGAGACCTGGGTTCGATTCCTGGGTTTGAAAGATGTGCTGGAGAAAGGAACGGCTACCCACTCCAGTATTCTGGCCTAGAGAATTTCATGGACAGAGGAGCCTGGCAGGCTACAAGTCCATGCGGTCGCGAAGAGTCGGACACAACTGAGAGACTTTCACACACTCTCTGGTACCTCTCCTCTAGGTGACAGCACATAACCTACTTTGTGAAAATCAAAGCTGTCTCCAGTCACTGCCAGATATTGCCGGCGGGGTGGGATGGGGGCATGGTGCAGGATGACGCTGGTGGAGAATCACTGAGGGACAGTGACCTCTACTGGCAAAACTGTCAAGCCTAGTCTCCCAACTCACGCCTTTTTCAAAGACACAGAGCTGAACAAAATGAAATGGTGTGTGCTGGCCAATAACATATCCCCCAACTTGTAGAATGCTTGGGGTGTGAATGACTCATGTTTGGGGCCTTATTAACGGGAGACCCCGGTTCGATTCCTGGGTCGGGAAGATCCCCAGAAGGGATGGGCTACCCACATCAGAATTCCTGGGCTTCTCTGGTTGCTCAGACGGTTAAGAATCCACCTGCAATGCAGGGGACCTGGGTTCAATCCCTGAACTGGAAAGATCCCCTGGAGGAAGGCATGGCAACCCACTCCAGGTTTCTTGCCTGGAGAATTTCATGGACAGAGGAGCCTGGCAAACTACAGTCCATGCGGTGGCAAAGAATCGGACACGACTGAGAGACTTTCACTCACTCTCTGGTACCTCTCCTCTAGGTGACAGCACATAACCTACTTTGTGAAAATCAAAGCTGTCTCCAGTCACTGCCAGATATTGCCGGCGGGGTGGGATGGGGGCATGGTCCTGATGACACTGGTGGAGAATCACTGAGGGACAGTGACCTCTACTGGCAGAACTCTCAAGCCTGGTTTCCCAACTCATGCCTTTTTCAAAGACACAGAGCTGAACAAAATGAAATGGTGTGTGCTGGCCATTAACATATCCCCCAGCTTACAGAATGCATGGGGTGTGAATGACTCATGTTTGGGGCCTTATTAACAGGAGACCCCGGTTCAACTCCTGGGTCGAGAAGATCCCCAGGAGAAGGCATGGCAACCCACTCTAGATTTCTTGCCTGGAGAATCCCCACGGACAGAGGAGCCTGGTGGGTGGCAGTCCATGCAGTGGCAGAGTCGGACACAACTAAGCACACAGCACCTAACAATCAGACGATGCAACTGTTAAAAAGGAGGTACTCATTCATCATCTTCCGGTTGGCAAAACTCAAAAAGGTGATTAATATCAAATGCTGGGAAGGATGCAGACAATTGGAATCCCAGGCAGTGCTGTGGGCATCAACGGGTCCAGCCCTTCTGAAGCGGCATTTGGAAGTGTTTCCTTGAACACAGTGGGGCCACCAGAAACACTCTTCCACCCACTCACATGCCCCCCGACACACATACACAGATGGTGAGGCGGTTCTTGCCAGCCCCCTTAGTCAGCTCAGAGAATCGGAAGAACCTAAATGTCCACTAAAAAAGGAAGGGATAAAGTCAATATGGTATTGCTACCAAGGAACAACTATTCCACAGATTTAAGGAAGGAAAGAGCCTAGGGGTTCCTTCATGGCTGGGTTTGGGCCCGATAATTCTATGCTGTGGACGCCCTGTGGGTTGCATGACGTGTAGCAGCAAACCGGGCCTCTATGGCCTAGGTATCATCAGGACATCCTCCAGTAACAACACTCAAACATGTCTCCAGACATTGCCAAACATTCCCTGAAGGACAGAAATGACCCCTAGTTGAAAACTACTGAGCTACATTTTTTTTTAAGGTAAAAACTCAAAAATACACTGTCAAGTGAAAAAGATGGGAGTGGCATATTATGGGTAGCACAAGTCATTCCTATCAATTAAGTAAATACAAAGTAACAAGCTGGCATAATAGAGAAGGCCAGAACCAAGTAAGGGGTCATTTGGACACTTTGCCTGTATTAGTCCTTCCATCTGAAGCATATTTACATACTGTTCAAACATGAATTTCAAAATATTGCCCTTTAGAGAGTTGGAAGATAAGCTATAAAGAGCAAAGTCCCTTCTCCATCCCAGTGAGTACGGTTTCTAAGAGGGCAGAGACAGAAGGTAAACACGTAAATGAACGTGCACACTGACAGGCGGGGAGGCGTGCTATGAGGAGAAACAAGGCAGGAGAAGGCATGCACACGACTCCATCCACACACTGGGGCCACAAACGCTTCCTCTGTCCCCATCACCAGGAAACTCCACTGTCGCTTCCCACGAATTCCAATTCTTCATTCAGAGTTTTCACCAGGTGCAACTCTGGCTAAACACAGCACCTCAGCAAATAAAAGGAAAAGCTGTTATCTACTTAGAAATAAAGATTTCCGAATCATTAAAATTGTTCCTATACTTGTTAAAGCCAACATTTTCTATGGAGACAGTTACTGTTACATAGCAAAGGTCCTGGGCCGAAATTCAATAAATCAAGCTTTTATTTTGAAGTTTACTACCTGCCCTTTGCTAGACTTGAGACAAGGCATTTCACTCTGCATCATTTACTAGAAAGGGACTGGGACCTTTGTGTGTCAGTGAGGGTGCCGTTGACATTTTGAGGGGGAAATTCCTCCTGATGTGTGGCTCTCCTGAGCTCAGCACTGCGTTGATTATCTCTCCTCTCCACTGGCTCAATGCCAAGGCATCTATAGATAGGCATGCCCCAAGACACACCGCATTTCCATATGCCACCTGGAGGTGCTATCTGGATGCAGCACGTACCACATGCAGGTGACAGACACTGAGAAATCGCTTCAAAAGTGACAAGGTCATGAAAAACAAAGCAAGTTGCAGATGGTGTCCTAGAATGGATTAGAATAAAAACGGGTGCTCTGGGGAAAAAAAAGGACACAGGTTTCAAAAAACGGAAAAAAAATTCATAGTTTAATAATATTGAATTCACCTTAATTTCTTAACTTTGATATATCTGTCATGGTGATTTAACCCATTAGGAAACAGGTCTAGAGCAGAGTTTCTCAACCTCAGTACTGTTAACATTTTAACCTAAATAACTCTTGCCAGTAGCACATCCAACTGTGAAAACCAAAATGCTCAGATATTTCCACATATCCTTGGGAGCAATGAAAGGATGAAGTCCCCCCAGGTGGAGGGGCCCTGGTACACAGGAGTTTCGTATTACTTTGCAACTCTTTTGGAAGTATATATATAGATAAATAGAGATATCTTTGTCAAATTTATATAAAGATATACACATATTCAGAGAAATAGAGGAAAAATGTACACATATTCATAGAAACAGAAGAGCAAAGCAGTGATCTTTAAAGTTACCTGAGCATCGTAAACTGATCTCTAAGAATAAAACAAGACAATGGAAAAGTAACAGTTCTTACTGGCTTCATTGATAACCACATAACAGATACAAATGTACTTTGAAAATAAGCTGAATTCAACCGAAAGATATTGAGTTCATCTGTATAATAGTGGCCTTAATAATTACGCAAAATTTTTTAACAGTAGTTCTTTTACATACTCAAATGGGCCAAGTATTTATTAGGATATCTCCCATTCTCTGTCTTAAGAAGCATCATTTCTCCAAAATTGATATGAGCAAAATGGTGATTAGTTTTAGCTCCTTGGGTCTTCCTCAATAGAAGAACATGTAAGTATCCCTCCTACATCATGGTTTGGCCAAAAAAAGCAAGCCTAAGGCTTTAACCAAACACACCAGCAAGCTTGTGGTCTACAAATAACTACAGAAACAGAATTACAGAGATGTGTTTCCATTTTGTTCCGATTGAAGCAGCTGACCTAAGATGGAGTAAGCCTACTTCCTAGAGTAGCAAGACTGTGGGGAAAGGGCCAGGGGAAAGCACACGCCTGCTTCTGGAGGCAGCTGCAAAGCAGAGGCTTCATGTGAAGATGGACATGCCCCCCTGGGCTGGGGCTGCCTCCTGGTTTGGAAGATCCTTTGAGAAATTAACCACTGTCTTCGTTGCCACAGGGGTAAGACACTGAAGTCCAACACGAGATAAACCACAGGTGGAGAGAGATCCTTCTACTGTGACCATCCCCACTATGCTCACCGAGGGAGTATCTGTCCAGGGTAGTCGGGTGCAACAAGAGGGAGAAATGGGGGGTGGGACACCGTCTTCTCCTGTCCACTGTAGCCCAGGAGATGGGCCCCTGGGTTAAGAGCCAGGATGTTAGGCAGTCTTCATTCACTCACAGATGCTCACTAAGAGCTAACAATGATTGGCTATTATGGTTAGGGAGGGTTAGGAGACTTCAACTGCAAGGGCATTTAGTGCTATTAAGACTCTTGGAGAGGGTGAGATGTATGGAGAGAGTAACATGGAAACTTACATTACCATCTCTAAAATAGGTCATTTCAGTTCAGTTCAGTCGCTCAGTCCTTCTGACTCTATGAGACCCCATGGACTGCAGCCTGTCAGGCTTCGCTGTCCTTCACCAACTCCCGGAGCCTCCTCAAACTCAGTCCATTGAGTCGGTGATGCCATCCAACTATCTCATTCTCTGTTGTCCCCGTCTTCTCCTGCCTTCAATCTTTCTCAGCATCAGGGTCTTTTCCACTGAGTCAGCTCTTCCCATCAGATGGACAAAGTATTGGAGTTTCAGCTTCAGCATCAGTCCTTCCAATGAATATTCAGGACTGACTGGTTTGATCTCCTTGCAGTCCAAGGGACTCTCAAGAGTCTTCTCCAACACCACAGTTCAAAAGCATCAATTCTTCATTGCTCAGCTTTCTTTATAGTCCATACATGACCACCGGAAAAACCATAGCTTTGATTAGACAGACCTTTGTTGGCAAAGTCAAGGAGTGGCAGCTGTGACGGCACATGAGTTTTCCCAAGAGAATGCACTGGTCCTAGCAAACACCCTCTTCCAACAACACAAGGGAAGACTCTACACATGGACATCACCAGATGGCCAACACCAAAATCAGACTGATTATATTCTTTGTAGCCAAATATGGAGAAGCTCTATACAGTCAGCAAAAACAAGACCGGGAGCTGACTATGGCTCAGATCATGAACTCCTTATTGCCAAATTCAGACTTAAATTGAAGAAAGTGGGGAAAACCACTAGACCATTCAGTATGGCCTAAATCAAATCCCTTATGAGTAGACAGTGGAAGTGACAAACAGATTTAAGCAACTAGATCTGATAGACAGAGTGCCTCATGAACTATGGACAGAGGTTCGTGATGTTGTACAGGAGACAGGAATCAACACCATCTCCAAGAAGAAGAAATGCAAAAAGGCAAAATGGCTGTCTGAGGAGGCTTTACAAATACCTCTGAAAAGAAGAGAAGCGAAAAGCAAAAGAGAGAAGGGCAGATATACCCATTTGAATGCAGAGTTCCAAAGAATAGCAAGGAGAGATAAGAAAGCTTTTCTCAGCGACCAATGCAAAGAAATAGAGGAAAACAATAGAATGGGAAAGACTAGAGATCTCTTCAAGAAAATTAGAGATACCAAGGGAACATTTCACGCAAAGATGGGCTCAATAAAGGACAGAAATGGTAAGGACCTAACAGAAGCAGAAGATATTAAGAAGAGGTGGCAAGAATACAGAGAAGAACTGCACACAAAAGATCTTCACGACCCAAATAATCACGATGGTGTGATCACTCACACTCACCTAGAGCTATACTTCCTGGAATGTGAAGTCAAGTAGGCCTTAAAAAGCATCACTACAAAGCTAGTGGAGGTGATGGAATTCCAGTTGAGCTAGTTCAAATCCTAAAAGATGATGCTGTGAAAGTGCTGCACTCAATATGTCAGCAAATTCGGAAAACTCAGCAGTGGCCACATGACTGGAAAAGGTCAGTTTTCATTCCAATCCCAAAGAAAGGCAATCCCAAAGAATGCTCAAATTACCGCACAATTGCACTCATCTCACACACTAGCAAAGTAATGCTCAAAATTCTCCAAGCCACACTTCAGCAATATGTGAACCGTGAACTTCCAGATGTTCAAGCTGGCATTAGATAAGGCAGAGGAAACAGAGATCAAATTGCCAACATTCGCTGGATCATCGAAAAAGCAAGAGAGTTCCAGAAAAACATCTATTTCTGCTTTATTGACTATGCCAAAGCCTTTGACTGTTGGATCACAATAAACTGTGGGAAGTTCTGAAGGAGATGGGAATACTAGACCACCTGACCTGTCTCCTGAGAAATGTGTATGCAGGTCAGGAAGCAACAGTTAGAACTGGACATGGAACAACAGACTGGTTCCAAATAGGAAAAGGAGTACGTCAAGGCTGTATATTGTCACCCTGCTTATTTAACTTATATGCAGAGTACATCATAAGAAACGCTGGGCTGGATGAAGCACAAGCTGGAATCAAGATTGCCGGGAGAAATATCAATAACCTCATATATGCAGATGACACCACCCTTATGGCAGAAAGCAAAGAAGAACTAAAGAGCCTCTTGATGAAAGTAAAAGAGGAGAGTGAAAAAGTTGGCTTAAAGCTCAACATTCAAAAAACTAAGATCATGGCATCCTGTCCCATCACTTCATGGCAAATAGATGGGGAAACAGTGGAAACAGTGGATGACTTTATTTTTTGGGGCTCCAAAATCACTGCAGATGGTGAGTGCAGCCATGAAATTAAAAGACGCTTACTCCTTGGAAGGAAAGTTATGACCAACCTAGATACCATATTAAAAAGCAGAGACATTACTTGGTCAACGAAGGTCCGTCTAGTCACGGCCAGTGGTCATGTATGGATGTCAGAGTTGGACTATAAAGAAAGCTGAGTGTCAAAGAACTGATGCTTTTGAACTCTGATGTTGGAGAAGACTCTTGAGAGTCCCTTGGACTGCAAGGAGATCCAACCAGTCCATCCTAAAGGAGATCAGTCCTGGGTGTTCACTGGAAGGCCTGATGTTGAAGCTGAAACTCCAATACTTTGGCCACCTGATGTGAAGAGCTGACTCATTTGAAAAGACGCTGATGCTGGGAAAGATTGAGGGCAGGAGGAGAAGGGGATGACAGAGCATGAGATGGTTGGATGGCATCACCGACTCAATGGACACGGGTTTGGGTAGACTCTGGGAGTTGATGATGGACAGGGAGGCCTGGCATGCTGCAGTCCACGGGATCACAAAGAGTCGGAAACGACTGAGTGACTGAAGTGAGATGAACTGAACTGTCAGCAAAGTAATTTCTCTGCTTTTTAAATTTTGTCTATGTTGGTCATACCTTTTCTTCCAAGGAGGAAGCATCTTTTAATTTCATGGCTGCAGTTGCCATCTCCAGTGATTCTGGAGCCCAAGAAAATAAAGTCTGTCATTGTTTCCATTATTTCTCCATCTCTTTGCCATGAAGTGATGGGACTGGATGCCATGATCTTAGTTTTTTGAATGTTCAGTTTTAAGCCAGCTTTAAGCCAGTAAAATATGTAGCCAGTAGGAATCTGTTGTATGACTCATGGGAATTTAGAACTCAGGAGCTCGGTATCAACCTAGAGGGGTGGGATGTGAAGGGAGATGTAGGGAGGTTCAAGCGGGAGGTGGCACGTGCACTATGCCTGATTCATGTTGAGGTTTGACAGAAAACAACTAGATTCTGTAAGCAAATATCCTTCAATTAAAAAAGATAAATTTTTTAAAAAAAGACTGTTGAAGTTCAAGTTCACAGTGAGAGCCTAACAAAAGATTAAATCCAACATGGGAGCCAAAACTCCCAAGATGCCAGAATCTGCCCACCATCTCCACGCTCCATCTGAGAATTGACCGAGGATCATGGGGAGAGCAAGGACTTCTGAATTCCATGTGACTTGTCCATAGTCTTTGTCAGGAGGGGTTCTAAATTTTACCCACAGGAGAACTTCATAGACTAAGCTTTGAACACCATTTTCAATTTTATCAGCTGACATCCCCTGGGAGCCTATCAAACACCCTGTCCATCAGCAACACAAGACTTCTCCGGGCCTGGGGCCTGAGGCCAAGGCACAGGTCTACCCTACACTGTGTGGCCCTGTATTCCCAAAGAGCCGTCCATGTGGACACTCAGCGACTGCGAAATGGATGGATGGATGAACTAACAGAATGGAGAAATGAGCTCCATTGGTTTTATTCACTGTTCCTACATTATCCCAAAAAGAGAGTAACAGAGAAACTAAGTTGGGGGTAGCATAGCTATAATAGAAAAGGAATAAAGGAAAGGAGGGAGCTTTCTTTCCCAAACCTTTCTTCCCAAGTCACAAATATTCAGACAACATAACACAGAGGACTCTCTAGTATACGAAGACTCCTGAATATGGTGCAGATAGAAAGAGCCAAGAGGAAGTGTACATGTAAAGAAAGCTGGTGCTAAAGTAAATAACATGAAGACTGATTTACAGATTTCAGTAGACAATTTACTTAGCGACCAAAAGATGCAAATTCCTTCCATTTATACATCATGTCCAACCAGCATGACTTCTTCCATGACTTTTCATCCCAAAGTGACCACAGTGACTGTCCTCTAGGGTTTGCATGAAATGAAAAATCAGCCAACAGCACTTACTGAACTAAACATGTCTTTTATTTTTTTTTTGTTTTGTTTTTGTTTTTCTGGAACTCTCTTCCTTTTTTTTTGATTTTTTTTTATTAGTTGGAGGCTAATTACTTCACATAAACATGTCTTTTAAAGCATGTTCTGATGTAATAAATAAATGGAAATGCCTAAATCTTTAAAAGTTCTCATCACGAGAAAAAAAAATCTTATCACAATGTATGGTGACAGATGTTAACCATTGTGGTGATCGTCTCTCAATCACACAAATATCAAGCCATTATGTTTTACACTTGCAGCTCACATAATGGGATCTATTACGCTTCAGTAAAAATAAATAGAGTGAAATTGCACTAGCACTGCTAAATAGAAAAGTATCATACATTTTTAAGATTTGTAAATACACATGGGTCTGATGGAATTCTTTGTATTCACTTGAATAATAATTTTGTCAAACTGTGTCAGAAACAGTAATACTTAGGCATAAACAATTGCTTCTGTCAGCAAACCACTAACAAGATGGAAATGTCCACTCCCTTTCCGAAAGTGTGGGGAGCCCTGGACTGAAGGTAACTGTCTAAGAACTGGCCCCGCTGCTACTTCTCATCAAACGCACCAGACAGGGCCAACTGGGCTGAGAAGAATCGGGCTCTTGTTTCTTGAAATCAAAGGACTAAATAGGAGCTGGGCTGCTATTTTACAAGCACAAGACCGTTAATCCCCTTACCATGGATACAAGAGCATGTTGTTCCTTCTTAGATCACAAGGCTTTTCCCTGAATAATCAGAGGAAGAAATTCATTCTGTGCCCTACATCATTTTACTCAGAAAGAGAACACTGTGCTTGAGTTACACTTCTACTTCTCTGCTAAAAATGATCAATTATCCTATAAAAACATTATTTGAGTCAAGGAGGCAGATAAACGTCTCAGTTGACCTGGAAAATGGACTAGAATTTCATCATAATTTCCTGAGATAATACTTGCAACATTTAAAACTTCCTGTGAAAATCTTTTCAAAAATCTGGACCAAACTTTACAACAAAACCTTGAAAACACCTGTTTACTATCTTCAAAGTCCCAAGAACACTTAACACAACCTGATCTAATAAAAGCAGAACTTTCTACCACTTAGTTTTTTTACTTGCATCATCCACTCTACTTTTAAGAAAAGTCAAGGAAGAGCAAAAAGCCACCTGATATCAAGATCTGTAAGTAATGATTTCAAAGGAATTGGTTCTGTCACGTTTCATTCATCTTCCACGTCTCTCTGGGCCAGCTTCTCGGGAATGTCCTTGGCGGGACCTGGATTTTCCCATCACTGAACTCTCAGGGCCTATGTCGCAGCCTGCACAGCGGGCTTCCGAGAGCAGCTACCAACTTCTCTGGCTTGCGCCCAGCAGTGCAGCACACGCAGCCTCAGGAGAGCGCAGTAGGAGTCTTCTGCTCCTCACATCGCTGCCTTGGGTGCTGTCAGCTCTTTCTCTCCTCCACTCCCTGCAGCACCTGGGGGGACTGATGGAGCCGGCGTGTCATTTCTGGGTGTTTAAGAGCTCAGGCCAGTCTGATCAAAACCTAGATCAACTGTCTTCCCACCACTAACACCCAGCTTCCCTCCCCCACTGGGCTGGCCTGTGCAGGATGCATTCTGCTCTCCAGGCTCCACTCCTCCTGCCCAGAGCCCCTGACCTCCCCCACTCCTGCTCACTGAGGGATGGAAAAGGGACAGGGGAGGGGGCGGGGATCTGCAGGAGAGGAAAAGGCCAGCTTTGGTTCCCCAGGTGGGCTCCCCGTGCGCCCCCTGCCTGATGGTGGCCTCATCACGGCGCGCCCTCCTGTCCATCCAGACTGCACTTGGGGCCTTCGGAGAAGGTGTGGCGACCTCTGCACTGGCCCTTTCCCTGGCACAGACGATGGCTTCCATCTCGCCCTGCCTGCCCACTCTCCGCCTTCCCTGGGCCCTGCACGTGGATCTTGGGCCCCACAGGCCCGTCCAGCTCCCTTCAGTGGCCTCCACTTGGCCCCAGCAGCCATCCGGGCGCAGACTGCTGGCAAAGCCGCCCCCTCTCTCTCATGCAGGCTCGAGCTGGCCTTCACCTTCAGCCTTCTCCAGCTGAGGGGCAGGCACCAGTCTCCATCCCACCCACAGGACAGTCTCGGCGCCTGGGTCCACCGTCACCAGAGCTCCAGGTGCTGCCACTCTCATGCTACTCCTTGGATCGTGTGCAGGTTGGGGAGCGACGTGCCCATCTCTCCTCTCACAGACGACTCCTCTCTCTACTGGCGGCTCTGCGTGACCTGAGGTGGGCAGGCGAGCAGGCAAGGTTGGCACTGCTGTGGCCGGGGCACCAGCTCCTCACGTGGACCCAGCTGTCAGCTCCCTGTGGGCTGCGAGTGCAGACCGCTGCCACCCATCCCATCCGTCCTCCGGGGAGGGTGGTGGGGACACCCCACTCCCTCTCTGCAGGCCCACACCTCTGCTTCTGGGACCCCTGACCTTCTCTTCCACTGCCTGCGTGGGGTCATGGTGCCTGGACGTAAGTCCTGCATGGAGCCGGCCAGGACCTCACCCTAGTAGGAACACCGTCCTGCTGAGTCCATCCTAGTTCTACTGGGTCAAGTGTAGGACGCTCACAGATTCCTAAATATGCAGAGGAGACACTAGCCCTGTGTCATGGAGGTGATCATGCTTGATAGAAGAGATACTGTAGTTAGGACTGGGTAAAAGCTGGGATGAAATTGAGAGCCTTCATGACTCTGTTTGTTACTTTACTATCTTTAGTGAGTTACTCATTGCATGTTCCATCCAGTGCACCTCAGCATCTCTCAATTTTCTGTGGTATCCACAGAATAAGCAATGAGGCAAAAAGCCACATCAATCAACAGCAAATGTCCAAGATCTGGATCCCCGAAGCCATCCTGGAAAGGGATATTGGCTACTCTTTTCTTGTTAGGGTTGCTGTAACAATTATTGTAAACTGGGTGGCTTCAACAGAATTGTATTTTCTCTTACTTCTGGAGGCTAGAAGTTCAAGATTGGCCTGTGGACAGGATTGATTTCTTTAAGGCCTCCTTCTCTGACCTGTGGATGTCTATCTTCTCCTTCCGTTTTCACCTGGTCTTTCCTCTGTGCAAGTCTTTGTTCTAATCTCTTTTTATAAGGACACCATTCATATTGGTGTCCTATAGTACCTTCCATTGATTACCTCTATAAAGACCATGTCTCTAAATACAGTTGCATGCTGAGGTACTGGGCATTAGGAAGTTCAACATATGAATTTTGAGGAGACACAATTCATCCCATAACAGCTACCTTCTATAATTTATTCTGTCCCACATTGTCACCAAAGGACCTCTGAAAGGCAGAAGACTTAAAACCTAAACCACCTGCCAAACTACTGGTATCTTCCATTCACCTACCACATCATGCGGTCCCCTTTCCCACAGGGGACACCTGCTCATGTAAAGATGCAGCCACTTTTAGGCCAACACCTGTACTGCATCTTAAACACAACCCAATTCATTAGGCAGCCCTCATCACTCAGCCTTCTGACAGCAGTACTGCTGGGACTGGAGCTGCCTGGCAGTGAGTGCAGCCCATCCCTCCATCCAGGGTGTCCTGCCAAGGGCTATTTCCTCCTGCCTGGAATATTTTTCCCCTTGCATGTTCCTTTTTGTTAATCCAGTCTTAGCTTAAATGGCATCTCTTCAGGGAGTCCTTCCCCTGATCACTCAACATAAGGAAGTCCCCACCCTGCCGGATTGTTATCAAGGTAGTCAGTTCTTTTACTTCATAATACATATTTAACCACCAGTCTCTCTGTTGGTCTACAGACAGCATTTCCTAAGGGTGCTCAGTAGGTAACCATGTTACCCAATTTGGTTTGGGCAATTTGGGATCCCCTAGGCCTAGCAACAGCTTTCAGATATGTCACTTGTGACCTGCAATTTATTGCTGCTTTTTCATGCAATTTTACACAAGTGCTGATGCTGAAGCTGAAACTCCAATACTTTGACCACCTGATGTGAAGAACTGACTCATTTGAAAAGAGCCTGATGCTGGGAAAGATTGAAGGCAGGAGGAGAAGGGGACTACAGAGGATGAGATGGTTGGATGGCATCACCGACTCGATGGACATGAGTTTGAGTAAACTCCGGGAGTTGGCGATGGACAGGGAAGCCTGGCATGCTGCAGTCCATGGGATCTCAAAGAGTCGGACACGACTGAGTGACTGAACTGAACTGAACTGACAGGTATAAGTATGTAAACAGTAGTGGTCCCAGGGAATGATCTAGGGGGACTTTAGCCTATGATAATTTCCATCAGTACCTCTCTCACAGCCACTCTATATAAATGTAAGGTCTCAGTGAAAGGGGAGCTCACTGTCAAAATGCAATTTCAACACAAGTCCCTCATAGCCTCCCTACCCATCAGTAGACAAACTGTTAAGTCATCACTGTGTCTGAGGTATTCTTATTGACTGAAAACCAGAGGGAACACTTCGGATGTCAGTAACGGCTCTTTTGCTCAAAGGCTGGATTTTTTAAACTAATGTACATTGCAGTTAGACAACTCTCTGAGCACGATGAAGGAAGAACCGGCTTTGGATAGGCTCCCTTGTATATCCATGATAACTTCACACAACAAAAGAATGAGGTGTTGAAATAAAAATAAAATCTAAATCTTCATGACAGAACATTTAAGTCAAACACAGAATGAAGTCAGCAGGAAGAGATAGCATGAGGGACCAGAGAGCTTCTTCACCTGGTTTATTGATCATTCTGATGCAGATGCAGATGAGTTAGGAGAGGTCATCAAAGATGATATTTTACCAAATCCATTACTTGATTCCTGTCATGGATGATGGGGAAGGGGAAGGAGAAGGAGAAGAAGATGATGATGATCAAGAGGAAGAGGATTGGAAGATATTGATGAAGAAGAGGATGAGGATGAAGTGACAAAGATGATAATGAGGGGGAGGAAGGAGAAGAAGATGAAGGAAAAGATGACTAATGGAACACAGATGAATTCCAACCTTCCTTTTTTAATTTTCTCCAGTCCCTGGGGGCAAGTTGCAGTCTGTTTTTTCCTCTCCCCTTGTGCTCAGTTTCCCTGTTTTAGAGATCTCTTTTGTCTTTATGGCCTTCCCTGGTGGCTCAGACAGTAAAGAATCCGCCTCCAGTGCAGGAGACCCGGGTTCGACCCCTGGGTCAGGAAGATCCCCTGGAGAAGGGAATGGCAACCCACTCCAGTATGCTTGCCTGGAGAATTCCATGGACAGAAGAGCCTGTCGGGCTACAGTCCAGGGGGTCACAAAGAGTTGGACACGACTGAGCGACTAATACTTTCATTTCACTTTCTCCTTTATACCATGGTTCATGACTTATTTGGGGGGAAAGACTTTGAGCAGAATTCAGTGGGAAAGAATCTCTACTCCTTTCTGTTCCAATTCATTTTTATTCCTTCCTGTTCCAGCAAAAACTTTACGGAATCAACACTACCATTCTCTTTGGGAAAAAAGAAAACCTTCTGCTCCCTTAGCTCTGATGGAAGCTGGAGGGTGCTAGGCCCCAGTGTAGTTGTATATAGTATCCTAGCTTTTTTCCTCCTTTCTCTGTATACTGGGTTCAGAGATTACACTGTGTCTTTATGTGAATATGGACAGTTACCATTTACCAATATGTATCTGTCTACTTTCTCTTGTTTAAAAAAAAGAAAAAGAAACTTAAAAAAAATGGGGTTACAGAAGATCAGCAAAGGGTGGCTTTGAGATATCTGTTAAATGGGCATTTTGACAACATAGCTTCACCTTTGGGATGTTTAATTGTGACGTTTAATACACATCCTTGCAGTTTAAGATAAACCTTTTGAAATAAAATTCCTTCCTAGTGAATTAAATAAATCAATATCTTCATTTCAGTGAATAATTTTTAAGATCGTTTTTCCTCAAAATGACTTTCATAAATATTAGGGAAAATGAGGTAGAGTTTCATTCTCCCTGCTTAAAGAGGTAAAGTGTAGAAAGATTTCATGCCCACACGTTTAAAAATCAAGAAAGACCATTATTGATCAGGGATCAACACAAACACTGTTCAGACAAGGAAGGCCTGTTGACAGAATGAGATGGTGATAAGTCTGCCCAAGTTCGAATGTGGCTGGTAAGCTCGGTGTAGCAGATGAAACTGAAGATGCTAGCCAGCTCTCCTCAGAGCATGAATCCAAGTTGTTTTTCAGGTGTTGGGTATAATTTGACTGGATCTCCTGTCCTTTTGTTGCTTCCTCTTAACTCAAGAGCGTGAGCTGGCTGCTGATGAGTTGAGTTTTGGTCAGAAAACAAAGCCTCAAACTATTTAGATCTGAACAGGATTGATGTAGTTCTAGATTAAGTATCTTGCCAATGGAACTGTTGCAAGAAACAAGACCCCTTCCAGGTCCCAAAACAGGGCTCTTGTCTAACACTTGGAAATGAATTGTCCGAGGAAACACATGAGCTGACAAAGCAACAGACTTTACTAGGAAAGGGCGCCCAGGCGGAGAGCAGCAGGTTAAGGAAACCCAGGAGGACTGCTCTGCCACATAGCTTGAAGTCTCTGCTTTTATGGTGATACAGTCAGTTTTGGATTTTCTTTGGCCAGTCATTCTGATTCAGAGTCCTTTGTGGGACACGTATTGCTCATCCAACATGGATGCCAGCGAAAAGGATTCTGGGAGGCAGTAGGACACGTGGTCCATCCTTTTGACCTTTCCCAAACTCTTCCAGTTGGTGGTGCCTTATTAGTTTCATGTTCCTTACCAGGACTTCCTATTGCAAAATAATTCACACAAATGGTTAGTATGGCGCCTGGCCAGGGTGGGCAATTTCAGTCAGTGTGCTTCCACCAACTGAACCACTTGTCTTGGGTAAGTGTTAAAGGACTGAAAGCTTGTGCGTTGGATGTAACACATTTCTACTAGGGCATTCAAAACATTTCAAAGAGATAGGCTTCATGCATAAAAGGAATCAAAATGTACAACTTAAGAGAGGACGGTAACAAAAAGGTTGCTAAAGCTAATCATAGATATATGCTATGACCTGCAATTTCTCTCTGTGGTAAATACTCAGGAAAAAGAAAACATATGGAAAATACACGAACGAAAATGTTCCTGGCAGTTTAGCTGCCTGCTGTGCATGTACCTGAATCAGTCCTGAATATTCATTGGAAGGACTGAAATCAGTCCTGAATATTCATCGGAAGGACTGATGCTGAAGCTGAAACTCCAATACTTTGGCCACCTGATGTGAAGAATTGACTCATTGGAAAAGACCCTGAAGCTGGGAGGGATTGAAAGCAGGAGGAGAAGGGGACAACAGAGAATCAGATGATTGGATGGCATCACTGACTTGATAGACATGAGTTTGAGAAAGCTCTGGGAGTTGGCGATGGACAGGGAAGCCTGGCGTGCTACAGTCCAAGGGGTCACAAAGAGTCGGACACGACTGAGCGATTGAACTGAACTGTCCATGTACCTGACATATAATAGGTGTTCAATAAATGGATGAAAGTGAATTGAACCCATCTTCATCTCTCATATGTGACTTAACAGATCAAGCGACACACACTTGTTTCATATATTTATCCATTAGTTTGGACTTTTAGCCTATATGATAAATACTACATGCAAAATGGTTTTATTAACAATTTCCATTTGAATCCATTATTACTTTAACAAAACAAGAGATTGAGGTCTTTGGAATAATTTAGTCAAGCTTAAGGTAACTCTGCAGAAGGGCACATTACTAAAGAAGGCACAGAGTCAGTAGAAAATAAAGTTTCAGAATGAACATGCAGATGCTCCACTGATGGCTATATTTCCCAAGCTGACCTAATACTAAAACTATATATTCATTTTAAAAGCATTTTCTTGCAAAGAGAATGGCTTTGGCCAGCCCTGAGGTCTGGTAGTTGTGTAACATTAAAGTTAATGATGTAGAACAGTGGCGTTGAGCACCATTCACTTTCTGCAGTGATGAAAATATTCTGTACCTGTGCTGTCCTGTAAGCAGTCACTAGACATAAGTGGCTGCTGAGCACTTAAAAGAGCAGCATATGATGACAAAAAGTGCCAAAGAGGGCCTGATAAGTTCTAATACTTAATGCCACTGGCATGACCTGAAAACAGACATACAAATATTCGACCCCAAATATTCCCAAAAGTTTAGCCTCAGTCATCATATGGTTTAATAGTTTTTTCCCAAACTCATTCAGAGATTCACCTTTCAAGCCTTGATACATCTGCAAAACCAGAAAAATACTGAGTTCTTTACATCAAAGACTTGTCAATTGGACAACAGTAAATTTTATCTATGTTTAATTTCCAAGGTAACATACCTGATTCAGAGTTCAACATAAATAGTTGTCACCAGGGAAAGGAGGCCACAACATAGTTTCAGAATGGAAAATGACAAACAAACAGAAAAAGCAGGGGAGGGAAAGAAGAAGAAAAACTCCGCCTTCCACTTAAAGCTGCCTTAGCCATTCTGTGACCCAGATTAGAATATGAGACAAAGAAGCAAGCCACCACCTAAAAGGTTTAATGATTAACCCCCATCATTTGGGTTAATACTTTGATAGAAGCAGCCCATCTCCTGTCAGTTATTTATGAAAATCTGTTTGGAAAACAGATTAGTTGTCCTTCCCAAACTCTACCTCCAAAGAATGTTTTCTCTGCTGACTCAGAAGTTGGAATCCTCCCCGGCCCTTCCTTCTGTTGTCTGGTTAAATGCACAGTGGAAAGAATTAGTCCTTTCTGGAGGTTTACAATGTGAACTCTCTGCCTTTTCAGGACTGAAATATCTGGCTTATAGATAGGCTATCTTAATTTAGGAAACAAACATCACTCCTTTCTATCTCTGGTGAACAAAGGACACCCTTCCAAGACTGGCTTCATCTGACTCTCACCTCCACAGGTAAAATTGAGGAGAGCTTCCAAATCAAACAGAATGCTTTTGGTCAGCCCTGAGGTCTGGTAGTTGTGTAAAATTAAAGTTAATGACATAGAGCAGTGCTACCCAATGGAACATTCTGTGATGATGGAAATGTTCTTTCTATATCTGCAATATATAGTATGTATACAGCACATACAATGGCTAGTATAGCCACTAGGTATAGGTGGCTGTTGAGCACCTGAAATGCGGCTACTGCTGCTGATTTTTATTAATTTAATGTAAAAATATGTGGCTAGTAACTACAATGGTCAGTGCGGTTATACAACAGTAATTAGGAACTACCTACCATGAACTGGGGCTTCCCTGATAGCTCAGTTGCTAAAGAATCCGCCTGCAATACAGGAAACCCTGGTTTGATTCCTGGGTTGGGAAGATCCCCTGGAGAAGGGATAGGCTACCTACTCCAGTATTCTGGCCTGGAGAATTCCATGGACTGTATAGTCCATGGGGTTGCAAAGAGTTGGACACAACTGAGCAACTTTCACCATGAACTAGCTTCGCTGGATTATTCCTCTAATCCTCAAAACAGCACCCCACATCGCTGTGTTATAATCATCTTACATACAAGAAAACTGAGGATTCAGTGTTTAAGGCATTGGTGGCAACAGGAGAAGTGGAATGGGTGTTGCTTTACCAGCCTGGATGACTTACAGCTGAACCCTATCTCCACCATGTTGAACTGGACTGTATCTTGAGTCATCACTGGTCAAAACAGACATTGTAAAAAATAAAAAAATAAAAAAAACAGACATTGTAACAAAACCTCAGAGATTCTCTGAGGACTACAGCAGTGAGTGGAGAAGAACCGTCCCCTCGTGGACATTCTACAGATGCCAATCAAGCCCCCAGCAGGCTTTCCTCTCTACCACGCCACCTCTGCATGAGTTCAGTCCCCAAATTCTACCTTGTTGCTTAAAAACCATGAATAGAAAAATCAGACTGGATGACCCCAAATAGAAAATTTGGATTTTTAAAGAAACAACAAGGAAAATATCAACAACTACACTTCTCATTTCCCCTTCCTGGCTAGGGTGATAGTTTATTGTAGATGACCCACTGCTATCAGCTAACTCCACTTAAGGAGCTTTTCTTCATCTCCTTCACCTCGGTTGCCAGGGTACGGAGTCAGGAAAAGTTGTACTAGAGAGAGACGTGGCCAAAAGTTAACCCAGTCATTCCAGAAATTTCACTATTAGGGGAAATGGAAATTTCCTAGAAGGAAGAGCCTGCATAACTAACCCATGAAAACAAAGTCAGACTAGATGAGCTTATCTTAGTTATGCCTTATAAAAGCATCATGGCAGGTGGGGGTGGGGGAGACAATAAATAGAGATTATAACAAAGTTAATTATTTGCATCAAGGAACAAAGCTAAGTTAAAAGATAAAAATCTGATTCAGCTTTCTTTTAGCCTTAAAACTTTTTAAAAGTATCAAATGTCTCTCTTTTGCTTTTACTTAGTCACTTAAGTGATGAAAATTAAAGACAGTAAAATGCTAAGGTTTTGTCAGTGTTAAGTCACTCATTTGAAAAGAGAAGAAAATCTCTTCTCTTTTGAATTATGATTTCCCAATCTTCGTTGTATCATTTTGTTAAAGATAGAAAAAATAGCAATACGAGTTCTCTATAGAAAATAATAGAGAAGTCAAAAGAGAAAAGTAGAAGTCACCTGTAATTCCACCAGCATCAATGGCCATTGGTAATGTTTTCTAAATATTTGGAACATGTCTTTCTTAGTTTTGGGTCTTACTGTGTATGGGTGTGTGTGTGTAAATAGAGCTTAATTTCTTCCTAGAAACAAAACCGGGAGTAGACTGGCGGTTACCAGGAGGTGGGGCAATTAAGGAAATGTTGAAGGGTACAAAGCTGCAACTAGTAGATAAATAAGTTCTGGAGATCTAATGCACAGCATAGTGATTACAGTCAACAATACTGCCTTACAAAATTCAAAGCTGCTAAGATATTAGATCTTAATTGTTCTCAGCACATAATGAGAGACAGGTATTAGCTAATGCTACAGTGGTAATCACATTATAGCATAAAAATGTATCAGATCAACCTTAAATTTAACCACTTCTGAGCTATGTCTCAAAAAAACCTGGGATTATACTATTATTAGGCTTTGTCACCTTGTTTCTTGAATTTAACAGTTTATTTTCAATGTACTTCCACATCATTAAAGTCTTCTTTATTAACAGTTTTTTTTTTATTAACAGTTTTTAATGATGGTTTAATACTGCATTCATTTTATAGATATGTCATATGCTTTTCAATGTAATGTCTTCTTTTTTACTATAATATAAAACATTGTAATAAATATTCTGTAAGGTAGCAATTTTTGCTCATTTGTAATAATATCTTTGGTATAAATTATTAAAATTTAAATTTTGAAGTTAAACATTATATAAAAATAAACTAATATAATACTGTAAATCAACTATACTTCAATTTAAAAATTTACAACTAATATATGTAAAATAGATAAGCAACAAAGATATATTGTATAGCACAGGTAATTATAGCCATTATCTTATGTAATAGCTTTCAATGGAGTATAATAATGAAATACTGAATACAATCACTATACTGTATACCTAGACTAATAAAATATTGTAAATCAACTATATGTCAATTTTTAACAAGTAATACCAAAATGTAAGGTTTTTATACATGCTAATTTCCTTTCAAAAGTATATGTCAGTATACATATTTTTTGCAGTATTTACATGTTCATTTTCTAGTATCCTGAACCAGATATTACAGTGCTCAAAACTCTTGGCAAAACAAATGCTACAGCAGTACATAAATACTGTTTTGATTTGCAATTCTTTGTTTCATAGTAAAGATTAAGTTTTATATGTTGAATGGCCATTTGTATTTCTTTTTTATAAATTGCTTACTTGATGCTTTGTCGCTTTTACTGCCAAAGTGTTCACTTTTCTTAAATTTTTTAAAATTAATTTATTTATTATTTTACTTTACAATATTGTATTGGTTTTGCCATACATTGACTTGAATCCTCCATAGGTGTACATGTGTTTCCCATCCTGAACCCCCCCTCCCACCTCCCTCCCCATCCCATCCCTCTGGGTCATCCCAGTGCACCAGCCCTGAGAACCCTGTCTCATGCATTGAACCTGGACTGGCAATTTGTTTCATATATGATAATTTACATGTTTCAATGCCATTCTCCCATATCATCCCGCCCTTGCCCTCTCCCACAGAGTCCAAAATACTGTTCAAATTTTTTTGGCATGAATTTATGTGTGCACAGACACTGTCAGTTGTTAGTTCCCCCCTTTCACTTAGTCCATTCCCATTCTCTTGCATTTCCCAGGAAGCAATCCTATATTTCATGTCACTTAAACATGGTTTAAAATTTTTCTCTTACTTTTCAACAGTAATACTTAGCTGTTGATCCCGTTCTGTCATAGAGATAAAAGTATCCTTTTTATTCCTAGTTTACTGAAAATTCCTTTCAGTGATAATTGTTGAATTTTATCAGCTGCCTTTTCAGAATCTATTATTGGGGTTTTACCACTTGGTGCATTATACTAGCAAATTTATTTACATTAATCCAATCCTTAGATAAACTCAGTTGATTATATTTAACATGGTACTGAACTTAACTTTAGTAAGTAAGGAAGCATCAGTAACTAAGGGCCTTAGGAAGCATCACTACAAACAAAGCTAGTGGAGGTGATGGAATTCCAGCTGAACTATTTCAAATCCTAAAAGATGATGCTGTGAAAGTGCTGCACTCAATATGCCAGCAAATTTGGAAAACTCAGCAGTGGCCACACGACTGGAAAAGGTTAGTTTTCACTCCAATCCCAAAGAAGGGCAATGCCAAAGAATGTTCAAACTACCACACAGTTGCACTCATCTCACACGCTAGCAAAGTAATGGTCAAAATTCTCCAAGCCAGGCTTCAACAGTACATGAACCATGAATTTCCAGATGTTGAAGCTGGATTTAGAAAAGGCAGAGGAACCAGAGATCAAATTGACAATATCCGTTGGATCACAGAAAAAGCAAGAGAATTCCAGAAAAACATCTATTTCTGCTTTATTGTTTACGCCAAAGTCTTCGTGTAGATCAGAACAAACTGTGGAAAATTCTTCAAGAGATGGGAATACCAGACCACCTGACCTGCCTCCTGAGAAATCCATATGCAGGTCAAGAAGCAACAGTTAGAACCGGACATGGAACAACAGACTGGTTCCAACAGACTGGTTCGGAAAGGAGTACGTCAAGGCTGTATGTTGTCACCCCGTTTATTTAACTTATATGCAGAGTACATCATGCGAAATGCCAGGCTGGATGAAGCACAAGCTGGAATCAAGATTGCTGGCAGAAATATCAATTACCTCAGATACACAGACAACACCACCCTTATGGCAGAAAGCGAAAAAGAACTAAAGAGCCTCTTGATGAAAGTGAAAGAGGAGAGGGAAAAAGCTGGCTTAAAACTCAACATTCAGAAAACCAAGGCCATGGCATCTGGTCCCATCACTTCATGGCAAATAGATGGGAAAATAATGGAAACAGTGACAAACTATATTTTCTTGGGCTCCAAAATCACTGCAGATGGTGACTGCAGCCATGAAATTAAAAGACGCTTGCTCCTTGGAAGAAAAGCTGTGACCAATCTAGACAGCATATTAAAAAGCAGAGACATTACTTTGCCAACAAAGGTCCGTCTAGTTAAAGCTGTGGTTTTTCCAGTAGTCATGTATGGATGTGAGATTTGGACTATGAAGAAAGCTGAGTGCCAAAGAATTGATGCTTTTGAACTGTGTTGTTGGAGAAGACTCTTGAGAGTACCTTCGACTGCAAGGAGATCCAACCAGTCCATCCTAAAGAAAATCAGTCCTGAATATTGATTGGAAGGACTAATGCTGAAGCTGAAACTCCAATACTTTGGCCTCCTGATGTGAAGAACTGACTTACTGGAAAAGACCCTGATTCTGGGAAAGATTGAAGGTGGGAGGAGAAGGGGCCAACAGAGGATGAGATGGTTGGATGCCATCACTGACTCGATGGACATGAGTTTGAGCAAGCTCCGGCAGTTGGTGCTGGATAGGGAAGCCTGGTGTGCTGCAGTCCATGGGGTCACAAAGAATCAGACATGACTGAGTGACTGACCTGAACTGAACTGACTTTGCTTCTTTTCCCCTTGGATTTTTAGACTTACTTTCATAAGAAGAAAAGAATGTGAGTTCCTTTTCCGGTGCTCATTCTCGAAGAGTCTTTTTTGGTCATTATATTGCCACCTTGAAAAACAGAACTATTTCCAACATTTTCTATGTATAGAAATGCTTTAAAAGCATAAGAAATTAAAATGTTACAGGTTAATAATCTGGACTGTACATACATATTTGGCAAAGGAGTTCTCTGAAAACTTTCCATTTCTTCCATTGTTAGTTATTTAAGATTTCATATTTTTTTCGGAATCAATTTAGGTTCCTTACAATTTCTAAGAAAAGAATTTCATTCTTTCAGATTTTCTAGTAACTCTCTTGAGCTTTATAGAAAATTTCCCATAAAATATCTATATTTGTTACTATGTTTCTTACATATTTAATACAGAATACATTAATTTTAATTTCATTCTTTCAGATTTTCTAGTAACTCTCTTGAGCTTTATAGAAAATTTCCCATAAAATATCTATATTTGTTACTATGTTTCCTACGTATTTAATACAGAATACATTAATTTTCTTCTCATTTTTCCAGTAGACTTGCCAGAAGTTTTGTTATCTTTTTCAAAGATCATGTTCTTAATTTTTGTTTATCTTCTTCCTGTTTTCTGACTGATCCATCTTATTTACATTTATTAAGTCCTTTTTCTATTTGTTATACTTGTTTTGCTGTTCTTTTTATAACTCTTGAATTGACTAATAAGCTCATTTATTTTTATTCTTAGTTGACAATGAAAACATCTATGGCTATGAATTTTACTCTGAGTACTTCTCTGGCCACATGACATAAGATGTGTAGATGTACAGTGTCCTCATTATGATTAATTCTCAAAATAGTTATAATCACGAAAAATTAAAGGATGAAAGTGAAAGTTGCTCAGTCATGTCCAACTCTTTGCAACCCCATGTACTATACAGTCCATGGAATTCTCCAGGCCAGAATCCTGAAGCGGGTAGCCTTTCCCTTCTCCAGGGGATCTTCCCAACCCAGGGATCGAACCCAGGTCTCCCGCATTGCAGGCGGATTCTTTACCACTGTGACACCAGGGAAGCCCAAGAATACTGGAGTGGGTAGCCTTTCCCTTCTCCACTGGATCTTCCTGACCCAGGAATCAAAGCAGGGTCTCCTGCATTGCAGGCAGATTCTTTACCAGCTGAGCTACCAGGGAAGTTATATTCATAGTTTCATTTATTCTATAATCCAGTAATGATTTTGAAAAGTGTTTTCTAAATTTCTACATCTTTCTCAAATTTAACTGTAAGTATCTATGTATATGCTATATTTTAAATAGTATTCTTGTTAATCTCAAGTACATTAACTCTTTTTTAATCTTAGGATGTATAAAAGAAAGTCTTAAAATTGATCCATTAGTAGCCAAGGATAATATTATAAACAGAATATTGTTACAATATTCTTTTTAAAGGAATTGTGAGAACACTGTGCTGAGTAAATTTCCCTTTTTACAATAAAGGTATCATAGGTAACTATTTCATATTGTTTTAAAGCAAATATACCAAAATATTAAAATGCTATGAAAAGGGAAATTTCTTAAGGTAGTAAGATTTTTATATCAGGATCAAGCAAATTCCTGACTATGAGCTGATGTGCTCATATGTTTGGATTTGTTTGATATTAGCAAAAGGAATCGGTAGATGTGTGGCCCCAAATGACATGATTGAAAATAAATTGACTTTTATAGATCCTGTCAGGTGAATAGAAAGACAAAAGCTCAAGTAACTATTATGAGACACTGTCAGTAACTCCACTCCAAATCCAAAGACACCACAAGTTACACATCACATAGAAAGTACTAAAAATAATTAAATAGTTTGATGAAGATTTCAATGAAATAGAAAATAGAATTAAATACTAGAATTCTTGCCTCTCAACATACTGTCTTTTATTTATTTTTTAAATATAAATTTATTTATTTTAATTGGAGGCTAATTACTTTGCAATATTGTAGTGGTTTTGCCATACATTGACATGAATCCGCCGCAGGTGTACATCAACATACTGTCTTTACTTTCTTACACTTCTCAAAATCTTACACAAAGTTTGGGTTTGTTCTGATGTGTAAATTTTAAGTAATGAACTTCCAGAGGACTCATATTTTTATGGAACTTGCTTCATACAGTGCTCATTTCAGCAATTCCACATATAGTAGCCTAATAACTTAATAGTAACAGTGGTAATGATGATAAAGCACTTTGAAACATTCAGAATATGGTCCTATTACTGCCAGTGTTTAGAATTTAGAGAATGCAAATAAAAAACTGAGCAATACAAAAGGCACTGAGTCTCCTGAGACAGGAAAGAGAAACTGATTTTTCTGTGCTTTTTCATATTCCACAACACTACTGGAAAGCAGTTTCTCGGCACATAACTATTGATGTACTACTCTGGAGGGTGAATTAAATATGAGATAACACGAAAAGAAAACACATGAGTTGGTCTTTTGACTCACATAAGATGCCTTTTAAAGTTCATCAGAGCTGTAAACGCATGTGGGGGATATGTATGCTCCATTACCTGTGATAAAACAAGATGTAGTAGGGGGCCAATGTCCCTTTTGAATTTTGACCCTGGTTATGCTGCTTCATTGTCACCAATTTGCTAAACCTAGAGTACCTAAATCTACTACAGTAAACTGTAAAACCATTTAAAATACATTACTTTATACATTTTTTAGTGGTTTTTGCATAATGTATCTGGCTGTGCCACATTTAAAAGAAACCAAATGAAATCTTTAATCACAGATTATGGAAATCTTTTGTAAGGAAAAACTCTACACTTTTAAAATTAGCATCTCAATTACATTTAGAGTCACCCACTTTCTAGAATAGAAGTTGTATATTTTTAATCAAATGTGATCCTTCATAGTTAAATTAGAGTGAAATTGATATATCTATATAATAAACAATTTCAAGAAGTTTCTAATAATTACAAAATATTTTCAGAATAATGAGAGAGGTGACCAAAAAAGCTATCATTGGGTTAAGATACATATGGAGGTAAGAGATTTTTCCCTCTGTGCAAATCTATTATATTTTAACCCAGTGGTTCTCAATCATGAGTGATTTTTCCCCCAGAGAATATTCGGAAATATCTGGAGGCATTTTCAGTTGTTACAAATGTGGGGGGCAGGGATAAAGAGTTCCATGGCATTGAATGGGTAGGTAGAGACCAGGGATGCTGCTAAACTTCCTGCAATGCACAGGACAGCCTCCTCCCGCCTCCACCCCACTCCATAACAAAGAGTTATCTGGCCCCAAAAGTCAATAATGCAAGGCTGAGGACCCTGTTTTAACCTAACGGTGCCACTGGCACGTGCAGATACTTTTGGGTAATGGACCATGCATTCCTTCTTTACTATCGTATCGGAAACAGCAACTTAGGCTCTAGTATATTGGAGACAATATTTGGCACTGACACCTTTGTAACTGGCATCGTTACTTTTATTGTTTACTGTACAAATAAACAAGTTATATGTCATATTCTGAGGAAAACCTCCTAGCTGTATATGTAGTCTGTTTTCTCATTATCTGCTTAGATATGAGATTGGGTTCAATGATCGGGTTCAGCCTTGACTGCTCTGTAGCAGCTGCTTCTTAGGAGTGCACAGTCCACTTTAAAGAGCTCTCAACTTGGACATGTCAGTCTTATGTGGAAAAGAATGCAGAATTTGCATTTAACTTTTTACATTGCTTGTGCAGATGAGCTTTTACTTAGATTTGAATCTTCCTCTTTTAAAACTCTGTTTTCCTCTGTGGTGACCGTAGCATTTTGGTATATTCTAATGGTGCCTCCCTCCACCTCATATTATCATCAGCCTGACTTATCAAATTTACTAACTCCTATACTTTTTATTTGGGGCTATTCCATTAACATAACTAATAAGTAGGAAAAAAAGAACCAGTTAAAGACCTAAATAATATTTCTCTAAAGATTATCATTTCATAAACTTATGGGATACTGGTATCTCATTTTATATAACATATAATATGTATTATAATATATAATTATATACTTCTCATTTTATATAATATTATAATATATATTATAATATTATATATATAATATATATTATATAATTTTTTCACCATATGCACATAAGCTTATAATTTATCACGTTTTATATTCTGAATTTGCTATTTCAATAAGCTCATTTATCTTGTTAAGATGGCTAATGAGAATGTAGAAGAGTAAAACCTATGATCTTTATTTCTAATTAAACCTCAGTTAATATCATTGTTACTATAAACTGATTAATTTTACCTTACCTCACCTACTTTATCTGACTTTCCTAATTAAAATTTCATTTTATTTTTCTGTTTAAGGCTTACGGGGAAAAAATCATGCTTCAATTTTTAGTATGTATTCTGTGGCTAGATTTTGTTCCTTTTAAATATCCCCTCCTTGAATAAACATTTAATTGTTAGTATTAAGTAACAAGATTGAAAATGCTTTATAAGAAGAGATCACATGCTGGCAGCATCTTCCTCTAGAGACCAATGAGTTGATTCCAACAAATGGTGTCTGAGGAGGAAGACACCTCTCCCCTCCTTGTGTCCCCACTGGGGTCCTGCAGGCCCTCACTTTCCACAACATCCTCCAGTTTATTACCTTGGAACTTGGTCAAAAACATCTTTAACTAAAACTCATGATCACTGCCAGTATCACTGTGCATTTCATGCACCATCTTGTGCTCATACCTAATGTTTGGCCCATGCATTTAATACTTACTCAAGGATTGGTTTTAATAATAATGTTAAACTACAGATTTTTGATGGAAAGTTGGAGTCTGTGTATAGCTTTGGATGTATTGGATGCTTCTGTAAGATCTAGCTGGGAAATAAGAATAATGAATAATGGAATTTTAAAACTTAGTAGTAATAAATGAGTTGAGGTCTTCCCAATCACTTTTTATTTTAAGCAAGATACAAGCAATGACAACACTTGTTAAATGTATTAAAGGCTGGGTGACATATAATTTAAATTTAAGGAATGGACTTGCCATGCAAGAGCCATCAGGATAACCTCATGAGTTAGTGGCATCTGGGCACAGGGCTCCTCGTTTTGGCCTCATCCAAGTAAGTTTATATGCAGAGTATCATGAGAAACGCTAGGCTGGAGGAAGCACAAGCTGGAATCAAGATTGCCAGGAGAAATATCAATAACCTCAGATATGCAGATGACACCACCCTTATGGCAGAAAGTGAAGAAGAACTAGAGAGCCTCTTGATGAAAGTGAAAGAGGAGAGTGAAAAAGTTGGCTTAAAGCTTAACATTCAGAAAACTAAGATCATGGCATCTGGTCCCATCACCTCATGGGAAATAGATGGGGAAACAGTGGAAATGGTGGCTGACTATATTTCTTGGGGCTCCAAAATCAGTGCAGATGGTGATTGCAGCCATGCAATTAAAAGACACTTACTCCTTGGAAGAAAAGTTATGACCAACCTAGACTGCATATTAAAAAGCAGAGACATTTCTTTGCCGAGAAAGGTCTGTCTAGTCAAAGTTATGTTTTTTCCAGTGGTCATGTATGGATGTGAGAGTTGGACTATAAAGAAAGCTGAGCACCAAAGAATTGATGCTTTTGAACTGTGGTGTTGCAGAAGACTCTTGAGAGTCCCTTAGACTGCAAGGATAGCCAACCAGTCCATTCTAAAGGAAATCAGTCCTGAATATTCATTGGAAAGACTGATGTTGAAGCTGAAACTCCAATACTTTGTCCTCCTGATGAGAAGAGCTTCTCATTTGAAAAGACCCTGATGCTGGGAAAGATTGAAGGCGGGAGGAGAAGGGGCCGACAGAAGATGAGATGGTTGGATGGCATCACCGATTCAATGGGCATGAGTTTGAGTAAACTCTGGAAGTTGGTGATGGACAGGGAGGCCTGGCATGCTGTAGTCCATGGGGTCGCAAAGAGTCAGACACGACTGACCAACTGAACTGAACTGAAGTGAAGTAAGCTAAGGACTAGCCCTCTTTGCAAATTTCACTTAGTTACTTAACAGTACTTATCTCATAAGCTTTTGTGAGTGTCAAGTAAGATCTATATGCTTTATGCTTAAACAATTTCTGGCATATAGTAGTCATTCAATCAATGCTAACTATACTACTATTAATAATAAATTACATAACATGTTCACATTTTGAGGGAAAAATGGTGACAGGTAGATATAAAAGACAAACTTGGCAAGTGAAAATTTCCAGTTGGCATCTAAAATATGAAGGTACAGGAATCTGGGCTAACGATGTGAATACACATAAGCAAACTAGTCCAGGGTATGACCACTGAACAGCAGACTCCTGTTATACCACTACAGATATTACACTGCTGCTAGAACCCAAACAAACAGGCAGCCCTCTTTTCTGAAATAGTAATCTTGGGACCAAGATATGGGTTAGTCTTTTCCCTTCTTTCCAGTTGCTTCAATTTTGGCCTCTTCACTAAAGGCAGGGAGATATCCATAATGCAAGAACTACTTTTCGACATGTGGGGGAAAATGTCCAGAGTTACAAACTAAGTACAGCAAACAGAGTTAGGCTTCTCCTTTTGTAAACCGTCATGATGAAGCCTGACTGATTCATCATATCCTTAAGCACTTACTGCTTTAGGATTCACTGAGCTCTTGCTGAACTTCCATTATTAACTCTGACATGGTGTCTGGCACTTGCTAGGAATTTTACACAAGTGAACTGGATTTGATCTTAACCAAATATTCATTGAGCATCAGCTATATAGTCAACAGTACTGCAGTCAGAGATGGCAAATGTCCTTGAGAAGCATAAAGTATGGAACTGACAAGTAAGGAAGGACAATACTATTTTTTTTTAAATTTTTAAAAATTTATAAACTGACAAAGAAACACATCAAAATGCAGTGCTACAATGATTTTTGGAGCTTTGGTGAAAGTTTCTGGAGGAGGCAATGTTCAGGCTCAGCCTTGTACAATAGATCAGTATCAGAGAGGAGAAAGAACCAACAGAGAAGGTCCTGCGTGGAGACACAGGGCAGAATGTCTGTATGTGCATGGGATGGCATGGATGGGTTGTGGGAAGCTGGAGGGAAGGGTTGGGACCAGGTAATAAGTGCTTTTACAGACTCTACCAAGGAGTGTGGACTTCATCTGGCGGCCACCGAAAAGCAAGTTAATGTGCTTAGTTTAGTAGAGACATGCTCAGATCTGCCCATAGGACCAGTATGGTGCATGGTGTGGGAGAGACCAGTGCCAAGATGCCAGCCATAAGCCAGCTGTAACAAGTCAGGGAGGAAGTGGTGGTGCATCAGTGATGACAGTGCCAATTGCTGTGGAGAAGTGGGGACAGATGCAAAAGACCTTTAGGAGGCAGAAACTACAGGGCCTCACAGTCACTGATTATGACTGACTGTGGAGAGTGTGGATGTGAAGGCAGTCAAGAACCACAGGAATGTCTAGCCTGGGAAAACTGAGTAGAAGGAAACAATGCTACTCTGCTCACAGAATTCAGAAGGGGCAGGAAGGAAGGAGAGAGTGAGGTCAGTAGGAGGCGCATTAAGGTTGAGAGATCTACAATGAGGAGCAAGGAGGCAGCTGATGTGCTCAGCTCTTCTGTTCCTTGTGGTTTTGGAATCCACTCATCTGTTCCAAGGCAAAACTTGTTCCCAAAGTGCCCTGGATTAAGACCCTGTGGATCTGATCCTCCACCAGGGCAACCACCTCCTCCTCACTCCCATCCTGAGAAAGCTTTCATTTTCTGGGCTTTTCTGGTCACATCACTTAGCTCAGGAACTGGTTTTTCAGATTACATAGCACCTACCTCAACCCCACTGGCTTCCTTTCTCACATCTGCTCATAATTTAAAATACCACAGAACACTGCAGAATTAGTAAACCTGAATAAAAACTAATAGATCCTTCAATCCAGGGTGTCACTTTACAAGTGGAAACAATAACTTAGGTCCAGAGAAGGTGGCATAAAGTCAATGTCACCTATTATGCTCAAACTCCCCTTCTCCTGCTTCCCCTTTTCATTCATTTGTTCTAATTCTTGTCCTTTTTTTCCTCCCTACAGAGCCTCACTGGCGCCCCCTGGTTGTTAGAAGCACTATGAGCTGCCACACACACACAAAAACTGCACACTTAAAACTCAGTCATGAGTGCTGTTCTACCTTCCTTGTTCTCCTTTTTGTCGTTTATATTGAAGTCATCGGGCTTCCCTGGTGGCTCAATGGTAAAGAATCCGCCTGCTAATGCAGGAGACACGGGTTTGATCCCTGCGTAGGGAAGATCCCCTGGAAAAGGAAATGGCAACCCTCTCCAGTATTCTCGCTTGGGAAATCCCATGAATAGAGGAGCGTGGTGGGCTATAGTTCATGGGGTTGCAAAGAGTCCAACATGACTGAGCGAGTAAACAATAACATTTCCACATCGAAATCTTCATTAGCACCCGAGGGCCTGTGACAGAGAATCTGAACTCTGGCCTCAAAGATCTTAACCCAGTAGTCAGATGCGCCTACACTGTTACCCACTCTGAGCCATTCTACCAGCCAGTACCAGCTACCTTTGTTCTTTGTATATTTATACTATATTTTTAACTTGAACACTATGAAATTTTTCTTTTTTTTTTTTAACCTTTAAATGTCTTAGCCATCATTTCAGGTCCACCTCTACTATCACTTCCTCTGAGAAACCTTTCTTTTACTTTTTTGGGTAAAGTTTTATAATAGTCCAATCTAACTTTTTATGCTTTCCTACTGTATTCTCATAGTATTTTTTTTCACATTTATACATGCAGCTATAGCCAACATGATTTACTTTTGTATCCTACAAAATTGAAACTTTCTAGAGGGCAAGAACTATATTTGGTTCTTTTTTTTTTTTTTTTTGCATTTCTCATGGCCCATGAATATTTGACTGCTGGATTGACTAATTCTTATCATAAACTGGATTTCTAAGCCCCAAACTGTTGGAAATGAAGTGTCTTGGGTGCATTATAATTTTTTTTCTCATTCCTAGATAGAAGAAAAAAACTTCCCAGATGGGTAAAAAGAAAACCAACTTTATGATAGCATTTATCATAAATAAGACTTTAAAATTATTTTTGTCTTTACCCTTATATTCTATGCTCTACTTTAAGATGAGAAAAATCTCATGATATTCAATCCTGCTGCTGCTGCTGCCAAGTCGCTTCAGTCATGTCCAACTCTGTGTGACCCCACAGACGGCAGCCCATCAGGCTCCCCTGTCCCTGGGATTCTCCAGGCAAGAATACTGGAGTGGGTTGCCATTTCCTTCTCCAATGCATGAAAGGGAAAAGTGAAAGTGAAGTCACTCAGTCGTGTCCGACTCCTAGCGACCCCATGGACTGCAGCCCACCAGGCTCCTCCGTCCATGGGATTTTCCAGGCAAGAGTACTGGAGTGGGCTGCCATTGCCTTCTCCCATATTCAATCCTAGGATATTCAAAAGACTCATCAAATTTTGTAGGTTAACACAATCATTATGAACTTGGACTTATTTTTCACAGACTAACATTATTTTATTTCAGTGAAAGTTAATCACTACTGCTGGGAAACGAAAACTAGACAAACTGAGTAACTGTAATTTTGCCCAAGTTGTATTCCTAAAGTGGGGATCTAAAGAACATTTTCTTGAAGGGGTGCATGCGCACCTGTGTGTCTGTGAATCAAGACAAATAAATTATATTAAGTCCCATGCAGTAAAAGCAAGGAAGGACTAAGTATTCTGATATTTTCTCTTAGAAGTTCAATTACCTACACTGCTTCTTGGATGTTATATTGAAAGTTTTTCATGGTCTTGGCCTATAACGCTTGTTTTTCCAGGCCAAAATCCTTTTTTTTTTGGCCATGCCTAGTGGCATGTGGGGTTTCTTTGGTCGCTCAGCTGAGCTAAAGAATTTGCCTGCAATGCAGGAGACCCTAGTTCAGTTCCTGGGTCAGGAAGATCCCCTGGAAAAGGGTTAGGCTACCTACTCCAGTGTTCTTGGGCTTCCCTGGTGGCTCAGATGGTAAAGAATCCACCTGTAATGCGGGAGACCTGGGTTGGGAAGATCCCCTGGAGGAGGGCATGGCAACCCACTCCAATATTCTTGCCTGGAGAACCCCCATGGATAGAGGAGCCTGGTGGGCTACAGTCCATGGGGTCACAAAGAGTCAGACATGACTGGGCGACTGAACTGACTGATACTTTACTCAGAGTCCACTAATGTTAATGTTAATATCATCACTCCACAACCCACCTCCACAGAAGCGTCCAGAATAATGTCTGAGTGACATTGAGCACTGTAGCCCAACAAAGTGACACATAAACTTAACTATTACGCCTTGTCTCCCAAAATTTCTTGTCTCTCCCACAATTCTCTGTTCTTGTCCACAATCTTTCACTCCCTCCCAGAGTTCTTTCTCTCATCATTCTTTTCTATCAAATAATTATTTTTCTCCCACAATTCTTCCTTTACTTACAAAATTCCCCATTGTCTCTCACACTTCTCCATTCTCTTCTATAATTTAGTTTATTATAGCAAGTAATTAAAACTCTTATAATTCTATCTTTAAATGTGTATTTCTACCTGCCTATGAAGTCTCTGAAGATGGAAAAATTATGTTTTATATAATATACTCTATATTTCTCTCCTCTATATCAATACTACTCAAAATGTGTCCCACCACCAGGTGCCAATTCTGACAGTTACTAGGATGAGAAGAGGAACTTGTCCCAGAAGGGAAAACAATTCATTGCTTCCTTCATCAGTAAAGTCTTGCTATGAAGAAAAGAAAATGTTATCCTAACTAAACATTGTCCTTAGTGACAGATCAGATTTACATTCTAGTTCAAGTTTCTTACCTCAGTTTGGACAAGTAACTAGCAGTTCACTTACTGGTACCTGAGAAGCACTGCCTTTTTTCCATTTATAATCTAGTTCCTGGTGTGTAAATAAGCAGTCACTGAAGTAGTTGATACATGGGCACTGAAGAGATAAAGAAATCGGTGAATCTTGAATAACATCATTCATCCAGCAACACTGAAAGAGCATCCACAGATGTGCCAGGTACTGTGTTAAGTGCTGGGAATACAAAGTTGAATCACCTTGTCAAAGTCCCTGCTCTCATGGAATTTACATTTAGTAAACAATCAACAAACAATCCAATATACAAACAGAGAGGGAGAAGTTAGGCTGCTATTCAAAGTGTCTTTTGTAAACATCAGGTTTATATCTCCTGGGAGACTGCTTGAAAGGCAGAACCTCAGTGCACATCCCAGAACCACTGAGAGTCTCCACTGTAACAAGATCTCCAGGTGATCCATACACCCAGTACAGACTGAGAGGCTCTGGATATAACATCAGATATGGTTGTTAAGAGAGACATCTCTAAAGAGATGGCATTTGAGCTGAACCCTGAAAGATGAGAAAAAGCCAGCCATGTAAATCTAGGCAAAGAATAGTCCAAACAATGGGAAAGGTAAAGGAAAATGTTCTGAGATAGGAGTGGACAGGGGAAAACCAGTGTGGATGGGACAGAGTTTGAGAGAGGGACCTTGAACTTTTTACTGTCAGGTATTTATCAAAAGTCCTACAGAACTGTGGGTTTCCCTGGTGGCTTAGGTGGAAAAGAATCTGCCTGTGATGAGGGAGACCGGGTTCAATCCCTCATTCAGGAAGATCTCTTGAAGAAGGGGATGGCTACCCACTCTAGTATTCTTGCCTGGAGAATCCTATGGACAGAGGAGCCTGGCGGGCTACAGTCCATGGGGTTGCAAAGAGTCAGACACGACTGAGCGACTAACACTACGTCTAGAGAACTGTAGATTTGGAGTGACTATACAGAAGCCCCATTTCCACTGTTTCCCCATCTATTTGCCATGAAGTGATAGCACTTTATTTTTTGGGACTCCAAAATCACTGTATGTGGTGACTGCAGTCATGAAATTAAAAGATGCTTACTCCTTGGAAGGAAAGTTATAACCAACCTAGACAGCATATTAAAAAGCAGAGATGTTAATTTACCAACAAAGGTCCATCTAGTCAAGGCTATGGTTTTTCCAGTAGTCATGTATGGGTGTGAGAGTTGGACTGTAAAGAAAGCTGAGCGCCAAAGAATTGATGCTTTTGAACTGTGTTGTTGGAGAAGACTCTTGAGAGTCCCTTGGTCTGCAAGGAGATCCAACCAGTCCATCCTAAAGGAGGTCAGTCCTGGGTGTTCATTGGAAGGACTGATGCTGAAGCTGAAACTCCAATACTTTGGCCACCTGATGTGAAGAGCTGACTCATTAGAAAAGACTCTGATGCTGGGAAAGATTGAGGGCAGGAGGAGAAGGGGACGAGAGAGGATGAGATGGTTGGTGGCATCACTGACTCAATGGACATGAGTTTGGGCAGACTCCGGGAGTTGGTGGTGGACAGGGAGGCCTGGTGTGCTGCGGTTCATGGGGTCGCAAAGAGTCGGACACGACTGAGCGACTGAACTGAACTGATAGAAAAGCCCTGGATCAAGACCTCTTTTCTACAAATCAGGGACACCAGATAAGGTTTTGCATGCAGCCACTCACCCATTCTGCACCCATGATAGACATTGCTAATCAGTCACAGAACTTCTTCCTTCTGAGCCTAGACAAAGCCACAAAAGTCAACACAGTTATTCAAGCAGCCACTACAAATGACTCCAAGTTGACATATGAGTTGAAACATATTTGCCATCCTGGGGAGAAATTATCAAATTGCTACCCTGAATTAAGTCAGACCATTAAGGGCCTGTGTATTTGGATGAATAGAAAAGTTCTGATGGTTCATAGGACTGATTAATGCACTGTGCTTCGTGATTGTGCCAACAGTTTACATTGAGGGGACCTGTGTTTAATTCCTTATTTCCCACTTAGGTCACTACATCATCTACACAGAGAAATGGGATTTCTTCCAGGACTAAAATTCAAGAAACACTGCATTTCTAAAAGAACAAAAGGTTGATTTTTATCTTATGAACACTGGAAGACCTTTAAATGATAGCTATTTCCTCGTTTCTATTGCCATTCATAAGCTTGGGGGGCAAATCTCTGGCTGATCTTAAACAACTGTTTTGGATCTGATGGGTTATTCACTTAAAAGCTAATCTTATCATCAGTTGCATTAGTCTCCTTCCATTAAGTTCCACTTTCCCTGGCTCCTTCAACTATTTCATTTATCCAGTAACACCTATATTTTAGTAAACTACTTCAAATCATTTGTGGAAGGAGATGAAATATGACTAACTGTACAAAAATCGACTCATTAATTAGTACAGCCTGTATTTAGACCGGTTTCTGTGAGTTCATTTTTCAGGCAAAAAATGACTGACAGTTGAAATATTTTATAAATGAGACAGAGTTTTCAGGGTCAGGGTGAGCTTCATGAAAGCGTTCAGTTGAAAAGTGTTCTTTTCTCCGTGTTCCTTCTAGCATAATACTGTGAATATTCCCACTATCTTCAAGCCAGAAATGCAGTGGAGGGTGGGAAGAGAACAAAAAGTAACCAAATATGCTATCATAAAATCTTTATTTGTTGGCATTTGAAGATATAGTGAAAGCTGCTCAGTCATGTCTGACTCTTTGTGACCCCATGGACTATACAGTCCATGGAATTCTCCAGGCCAGAATACTGGAGTGGGTAGCCTTTCCCTTCTCCAGGGGATCTTCCCAGCCTAGGGATTGAATCTAGGTCTCCCACATTGCAGGCGGATTCTTTACCAGCTGAGCCACAAGGGAAGCCCTTATATATTTGAAGATATACAAGTAGCAAATTTTACTCCTTAGAAGGGGAAATGTTATCTTTCTACACAAAAGGGTTTCAGTGAAGATTTACTGAGAATTTATTGTGTAAAGAAGTATACTAAGTCCTATAAAAGTGGCTTCCTATGTTTGCTCCCAAAAAATATTCCTACTAATCATTTCAGGAAGACCTGCGATTACCAAATCCTTTTCTGCTTATCAATTTATTGCCACATCTTTTTCTCATCATTTCTTGTCATGTCCCAATCCAAGTTGGAACTACTTCATTCTGTAACTCCTTGAGGCTTGTCAGGGGAGCATGTACTCAATAAACATGATTTGAATGAATGAATCAAACATTTCTGTACAGGGGTGGAAAAACTTGTTATAACCTCTATACACTTTCCTTGTGGACCCAGAGTTGTAAATGGAGAGAGTAAGGTTAGCAGAACAATCTCAACGCACTCAGGGTGGCAACCTGAATTTCAGTCTAAATGCGATAATGTCTCGACAGGCCCTAGACAGCAAGAGCTCACTGGAGCCAGAGACATCAGGAAATACATGAGTTCTGCTTATTCCATTGATCTCCTAGCCTTTAAGGTCCCGTGAGGGACTAGAAGGGGCTTCCCAGGTGGCCCTAATGGTAAAGAACCTGCTTGCCAATGCAGGAGACATAAGAGATGCGGGTTCCATCCCTGGGTTAGGCAGATCCCCTGGAAAGGCCATGGCAACCCACTCCAGTATTCTTGCCTGGAGAATCCCATGGACAGAGGAGCCTAGTGGGTTACGGTCCATAGGGTCACAAAGAGTCAGATACTACTGAAGCGACTTAGCAAGCAGGCACGAGGGACTATAAAGAATGCGGGTGACAGTTCTGGTTTAAAGAACGTGAAAACTGACTGGGGATAGCACGGTTCCTTAATTCCAGTCTGGAGGACATGAAAGCTGGGTCGAAGAAACTGGGGTAAAGTGGAAATGCAAACTGGAGGAAAGAATCACGGTTGCAAGATCCGTCCAGTGTTTGTGTTTCCCTGAATCACCTGTTCTCAGTATATTTAGTCTTGATGTTTGGAAATGGGAGAAACTTCAGAAAAGCAATTTTTTAGATGAGGCACTTAAGCCCGCCATCTGACTTCACGCGACAAAACTTTGCCAGAACTCAGTTCCCAGGACCCAAGAGGGCGTCTCTAGATTCAAGGTGGGGGGGCCAAGGCGCCCACACGACCTCGAATTCCCGCAACAAAGTCCTGCTCGAAGGCGGGAGCTTGAGCCGCTAAGCACGGCTTGAGGGGCGGGACCATAGCGGAATGCAGGGGCGTTACCAAGGTGGAGGGGGCGGGCCCAGGCGGAACTCAGGGTGGGGTCCTAAAGAAAAGGGAGTGGCTTTGGAGCGAGGGGCATGGCCAGGCCAACGGGCAGGGACAGGCTCGGCCTGGAGGGGCGTGGCTATCCCATATGGGGCGTGACCTAGAGGGGTGTCTAGGCGTGGTCTGGGCTGTGGGCGACATGGAGGCGTGGCTACGATGGCCAATTGCTCCTGCTGCGAGTGCCTGACTGGAGCGAGCCGCAAGGTTCGTTCTCTGGGGAAAGGCTCAGGTAAGGATGGGTAGCCACGTAGAGTGGGGGCTATACCGGAGGCAGGCCGGGTCTCGGAGCCCGGACAGCTGTTGGTCCTGCGAATAGTTGCCGGGGGACTGCGGAGGCCCGTAGGGCATCGCCCCCGTCTGTTCTCGCCCCGGAGACCTCTTCTACTGTGGGAGTCACCAAACAGATGGCTGCACCTCCTTCAGGATTATTTGCACTCGAAGGGTAAACAGCTGTCTCAGGGAACTTGTCGGGGCATAAGGGTAGTTACTTGGGAGGGAGTTTTGCTAGGGGTGGTTGGATGTGAATAATAACTCAAGAAAGTCCAACCTGCTGTGAAATAGCTTGAAATTGGAATAAGGACTACAAATCTGAGATTTCAGTTCCAAAAACCGAGGCGCAGCAAACTGGGAATGACTTGGGTCTTCCCTGCCTTTCTCCCCTCCCCCCCCCCCCAATATGTCTGGGTCTGAGAACAGAGTCATAACCACCCCCAGGGCAGGGGATGTGCGGCACAGCTGTGTCACGTGGACAAATCTGAGCGTTCTCCATTCCACAATTCCCTCTTTCCTTTTTGTTTTGTGCCTCGCCCAAGAACTGGAGGAGAACCTCCGTAGTAGGAACATTGTTGATGTCTGTTTTGAGTCTTTGTGGCATTCAGTGTTAAAATTCAGTGTTAAATGCTACTGCCCTGAGGCTGGTGCCAACTTGTTACTATAAGTGCCCTCCCCTCAGTCGTATTTTCACTGGGAAACAGAAATTTGAGAAGTTAATGTGTACACCTTAATTTGGACAGAACTTGTTCTCACCGGGCCACTGAAAACCACATTGCTTTATGCTTCCCCTTCTTCTTCCTTTACTGCTAATCTGGCCATCTTCACTCTGTTATTCAAAACTTTGCTGGAATTTGCAAGAGTAGCTAGATTTCTCTGAGGGAAGCTGTCCCAGACCCTACCCCTCTCCTCCCTTGCATATCCTACGGAGGGATCACTGTTATTGCACACTTGGGGGAATGGAAAACCTTTCAGCTATCTGGAGCTTTCTTCCTTTACTCAGACAATTTTTACATAGTACCAGGACTGAAATTCACCAGAAGGTCAAGAGCAGCAGGACACCATTCTCTCTGTACACTCCTGCCTTGTCCTAGGAGCCAGGCAAAAGGCTGTGACTGCTCACAGTCAGAACTCAATAAAGACTGAGTGACTTATGAGGAAATATGAGTATTTCGGAAATCTGATGGAAGGAGGGAAATGCATTTCATCTCACTGGCTGCACTGGGGAAGTTAATTGCAGCACGCAAAACAGCTACTAGAAATGTATTCTGAAACCTTTGGCAATCTCAGATTGGGATCCTGCTATCAGAGAAGTGGGTGAGAAGAAACTCAGATTTTTCAGTCAAGACATGGCAACATAACCCCTAATTTCCATGTCAGGGAACTGCAAAAGGCTTGCTTCCTTTTGGAAATGAGGAGGTGAGAAATGGAAAAGTGAATCTGATGAGAATCAGGAATTTTTTTTCAATGTAGTTGTAACCTTTAGTCAGAGTACCTTTTTTTGCTGTTTTGTATGTATTATAAATTGCTTAATCAGGCAGAGTTCAAACTACTGTCGTTTAATACATGATTTATGGATGATTTTTTAAAGGCTTTCAGAATCTTTTTTCCTCCTCACACATTTCCAAGTCTGCAAAACAGATAAGGGATGTATTAGTAAGATCCAGGGACATACATAAATAATTAGCAATAACAAAGGCTCTTCTGGGGCCCTTTCATCCCATGGTCCCATCTTTAAGAACACACATAAGTAAGGACAGATTTTCTGTGACACCCAGTAATGTCTGCTAGTAATTCACTGTTACATATTATGGTTGATAATTAAACATTTGTGTTTACTAGCTTGGGCTCTATAAGACCCACGGGTAAATTTAAATAACCACCTCACCTCTCAATAAATTCTACCTTTTAATGTAACAGAGGGGATTGGCCTTTGGCTTTAGCATAAATAATCTCATGTGCTGTTACAGATACTGTAATTTAGCATTAACTAAGTTTTCTTCCTATTTGGATTTCCCTGGAACACTCCTTGACCCTGACCTTTCATGCTCCCTTCCTTTCTTGATTGCATTTGACTTCCTTTCTCTAGGCCTCCCTAATCACTTCATTTTGTTAGTCTCCTTCTAGACACCTGTTACCCCTGGGGGAGGGGAGTTTCCTTCTCTTTCTAGCCTCACAATCTCTCCTGAGCACCAGCGTGGCATTGCCAACTCTCCCTAGACCTTTCCTCTCGCCTGCCCCCGCCCCAGCACCTCAAATCCAGTAGGATTAGCAATAGGAGCACCATCTTTCCCTCCTCACCTGCTCCCGTGCCAGGTTCTGTTTCTCTGTTCAGGGATTCATCCTTGTTCTACCACGAGGTAGACTATTCTACCACATTCTCTCACTTGAATTATTGGAATTTCATTCCAAACTCCACATACCCAAATCTGATCTACAGATTTCCCACCCAAAACCTTTTCCACACACAGCCTTCCCATCTCAGTTCATGGCAACTCCATCCTTGCAGTTGTTTAGGCCAAGAATCTGCCAGTCTTCCTTGACTGCTTTCTTTCACATCTTACAGGCTGTGTCCCCAAGATACAGCCAGTGCCCAGCCACTTCCCACCACGTCCACTGCAGCATCCTTAGTTGCAGTCCCTGGATTATCCTGAATGGGGTCCCTGCTGCTTTCTTCCATTCTGGTCATTTTCCAATAGGGCACCCTGAATGATATTTTTTAAATGTTTATCAGATTAAATTCCTCCTCTACTCCAAAAACTCTACTGTGTCCCCACAGTGGGGAACCTTTATAATGGCCTAGAAATCTGCTTAGCATCCATTACCTCCGGACCTCATCTCCTACTACCTTACTTCTGCTTTGCTGCACTCCTGCCATATTGGCCTCCTCACTGTCCCTTGAATGTGCCAGACAAGCTCCCACCTCAGGGTTTTTGCACAGGCATTTCCCTCTGCCTGGAATAACCCTCATCCTGCAAGCCATATAACTAATTCTTTCACCCCCTTCTCAATAAGATCTCTCCTGAGCAGTTTCACCTTCTCAATAAGGTCTTTGCTCAAATTTCACCTTCTCAATAAGGTCTCTCCTGAGCAATTTATTTAAAACCCAACACCCCCTCCCCTGTGGCACTACAAATTCACCTTACTCTGCTCTACTTTTCACTGAACATATTTTAGTTTAATTGTCTACAATGTTGCTATTTATCATCTGTCTCCCTCTACTTGAATGTAAACTCTACAAGGACAGGGACTTTGTTTTATTCCCCTTATGAGCCTAGAACAGTGCCTAGCAGTTAATAAATATTTGATTGATATCCTCATGAATGACAGAATAAGAGCGATGGATTGAATGGCTTTCCTGGCTCCCCTCTTTGCCCACTCCCATCCATCCTGTGCCAAGCTGACAGAGTCATCAGAAACCATCAGTGCTTCATCCTGTACACATGGAATAACATCTGAAAATCATCTTGTCTCTTGGAAATTAATATTCCCTTAATTAATCTCAAATCTCTATCCAGCTCTACCTTCCACTGTGTTCCCTGAGCATCTGCTTAGCCAACACCTTGAAAAATATTCATAGAAGACTTGGGATGATGGAAAGTTCCAACACACTTGGCTTTGTTACAGAAAAAGGATTTGGGTTTTGTTTTTGTCTAAAAGCACAAAAGGTAACCTTCAGAGTCAGTGTTCTCCTTCAGTGAGGTCAGCAGCATTCTTAGGGGACAGACAGAGGCTCAGCTCTCCAGACTACTACATGTACCCCACCCCTGGGTAGGCCCTGGGGAGACTACTGAGGGTGAGGGTGATGTTAGATCATCTGGAGCTCTCGTTTCCCCCTAGCCCTAGACAGCCAGTCTGGAAGTGGACAGGAGATACTTCCTTTGGGCCAAGTGTCATTAGCCTCAGTGCTGTTCACAGACAACACGACTATAGCGTGCAGGGCAGTCCCCAATGGCCATGGCCCCAGCAGTCAGCTCCAGCCTATGATGCCGGTTCACCCTGGCCTCAGTGCTTTCCTGATTGCTCTCTGTGGAGCTAGACCAAGGATCAGTTACCCAGACTTCTCCAGGTGCCATGCCAACAGACCTCAGATTCCCCACCCAGCTCCGTAGGCAGGGCCAAGTGTGTGCCCATTTTTCTGTACAATTCCCTCAGTCATCAGGCATGTCTATGGCCTTGTCTTATCACGACCTTCCCTTTGAAGGACAAACCAGTATCTTACACTTGGCACTGTCTTCCTGGGCATTAGTAAGTCTCTTCTACCATCCAGACTGTAAGCAAGAAAGGAGTCCTTTTTCACATGTTTGCCCACCTCTTCTGGCACTGAGATTGATTACTGAACAGAGTTGTCCTCTCTGGCCTTGGCTCTTAAGCACTCCGTCCATCCCCTAAATGTCCTTATCATTCCTCCCCGGCCATCTCTCTGACTCTGCCCCGCCTGTTAAAACTGTCCCCTCTGACTCATGTTTCCAGATGATACCTGTTCCTGAAAGTTAAAGCCTCTACCCTCTATGTTCTCATTGAATTAAGTCAGGGCTGTCATCACATCTGACTTTGATTAAGAAGTATTTAATTATGCTAAGTGAAATAAGCCAGACTCAGGGAAAAAATATTCTATGAGTCCACTGTGGAGTAGGCAAATACATAGAGACAGAAAGAACAGAGGTTCCTGGGGGCTATGAGGTGGGAAGGAATGGGGAGTTATTGTTTAATGGGTACAGAGCTTGTATTGAGGATGATGAAAAAGTGTGGGTATAGATGGTGGTGATGGTTACACAACATTGTGAATGTATTTAATGCCACTGAACTGTATACTTTAAAAAGTTTAAAACAATAAATATGTATATTTTACTACAATGAAGAAGTAACTTAAAGAGAGAAGTTATGTGTTTAAATAGTTTTTCTTTGTAGGTGGCAAGCTTGTGAGAATAAGGAGAAAACATAACTTTATTATCTTAACACAGCATAGTGCTTTGCATGAGATAATTGCTCATTATTGCTTCAATACAGGAATGGAAGTCAATGGAAAGAAGCACAGAATTAAGGCAAGGTTTCCCCATATCTCTTAGTAATTTTGAAATTTTACAAATTGATTTTATCAGAGAGAATCCTATTTAGTTGGAGTTATTTGATGATACTGTCTTAAAAAGAAAATAATGACATTAAAAATCATCTGAAGCTGCTTTCTAGTTTCTTAATTTTTGTACTGATATCACGGGTAGCATTTTAGCAAATTCAATTTAAGTAATAATAATTTTCATTTATGTGATACTTAACAGGATTATCTGGGCTTTTCTCAGACCTTACACTATTTGAAGTCACAGAAAGTCAACTTCTTGTGCAGTGTTACTGAATGACTGTTTTTCCTGCTCCTCTGGTTCTGGATTCTTTCTTGCATAAATTGAAGGACGTACATTAAGTCTTAATCTTTTTTGTTTTGTTTTCTTTTTGGCTGTCCTGTGCATGCAAGATTTTAGTTACCTGATCAGAGATTGAACTCATGCCCCCTGGACTGGGAGCCTTAACCACTGGACTGCCAGGGAACTCCCTTCAGTCTTAATCTTAAACATTTCAGTTCATATACTCCTTTGACCCTGCTGACCCGTGACTATAGATTATGCTGTTTCATGCTAGACATAGTCTTATAAATTAGAAGCATAAAGTTCTGAACCTGAGCACTAATCCAGGATTAGAGTGGAGATATCAAGAAAGTAATGAAGTGTTTACTTTAAGGGATAGGTAGGCACTGAAAAAGTATCTGGTTACTGGGCTTTTGTGCTGTTTTTAAGTTTGAAAAATTGATAGTTTTCATATTCTGCCAATAAACTATTGCCAAGGGCTATTTCATACAGATAATTTTCATGGAGAAGAAACTATGAATTTGGAGGATATTTTCCCTGGCTTCCCTGATAGCTCAGTTGGTAAAGAATCCGCCTGCAATGCAGGAGACCTGGGTTCGATCCCTGGGTTGGGAAGATCCCCTGGAGAAGGGAAAGGCTATCCACTCCAGTATTCTGGCCTGGAGAATTCCATGGACAGTCTATGGGGTCACAAGAGTCAGACACGACTGAGTGACTTTCACTTTCACATGGAAAATAAAATCATGGATAAGTTTCTAAGATTTCTTGGATTTGTTTCAAATAATTCAGAGAGGGGAAGTGGTGGGTGGGGCATAAATAAAACTTGCTTAGCCACCAAGAGATAATTGTTGAAATGCAGTAGCAAGTACATAGGTGATTTTATTACAGTATTTTCACTATTTCTATAAGTTTGAAGTTTTCCAAAATAAAAAAAATTTAAAAAGCTGAAATAGATTCTGAATTGATGTGGCAAATTGTACACTCTTTAACTCTGCTCAGTTAATTCAGTTAATGATATTTCAAATATTAAGATTTTTGAAAGCAAGGTACTCATTTGACACAAGGCACTATCAAGATAATATCTTGAAATTTCATTATTAGTCTCTATTTGAAATCGTTAGTCTCTATTTGAAATCAGACTTTGCATATCTTAAATAAGGTATATTTTTACATACCCATGCCCTTAAAAATGTATATATGCAAACATACACATAAAACTATGAACAAAAGTGATTTTAACTTGGTTAGAGAATATCAAACACCCTTTGGCAATGCAGACACACTTTAGATGTCACAGGCCTAAAGACCCTAGGTAGGGAGTTAGGCTTGCAGGAGAGGAGCCTCCCTGGGAGTTACGAGCTCCCTTTAATGTGGTGACCATGCACCTCCACTCCCTTAGTTCATTGTGTTCATTGGCAAAGTGATGTGTACAACAGAAGGCATGGCCCTGGGCTGAAAGGCTGGCTTGTCACCATACTGTGCTTCATGTTACAATACGGGTGTGGGCACATGGTTTGTGGGGAGCCAGTTATAGAGATCTGTCTGGAGCCCTCACTTGTGCCTTCCAGGGTAGTGACAGGAAGTAACTCTGTTCTCTGTGTCCCGCGTTCACTGGACACACCTCAGGTGTGATTTTCTCTCCTTTCTCTTGGGTGCAGCCTTGTCTCCTCCAGCTCGGAGCTAGCAGTGACAAGGGCAGCAGTATAGGCAGAAGGGCTTGTTCATGGCTAATTAATTGCAGTGAAGTATATGAACAGAGGGAGGATGAAATGAGAATGTGTGCCTCCTTGCTCAGCATCGCTTGGGGTCATAATGTGCTTTTTCTGTATCTAACACTCTTCTTGGGGAAACATGGTATGAATGAATAAAGTTCAGGTCAGTAAGTGACGTGTCTTCTTGTCCCCTCAGTTTCCCTTTTGGTGCCTCTGCACCTCAGTCAAGGCCAAATTGCTGAGAGGCCTCCTTTGGCAGGAGAAAGCAGACTCAGGAGGTACCTGCTGAGGACTGGTTGGTGTGTGTTTTCCTTCCCATATGATGTGTGTTATTTTATTGAGGTAAAATTCACACAACATTAGCTATTTTATCTTTAATATTTTGGCCGCAGTGCGTGGCCTGTGGGATCCCAGTTCCTGACCAGGGATTGAATCCAGGTCCCCTGCAGTGAGGAGTCTTAATCACTGGACCACCAGGGAATTCCCCAAATTAGCCATTTTAAAATGTACAATTCAGAGGCATTTAGTACAGTCCCAATGTTATATAACAACTACCTCTATCTAGTTCCAAAACAATTATATCACCCAAAAGAAAACCCCACACCCATTAATCAGTTATTCCCCATTTCCCCCTCTGCTCAACCTGTTTTCTGTCTCTGTAGATTTCCCTATTCTGAGTATTTCATACGAATGAAATCATACCATATGTGACCTTTTGAGTCTGGTTTCTTTCACTTAGCACACTGTTTTCGAGGTTCAGCACATTATAGCATGTATAAGAACCTCATTCTTTTTTATGATCCACTTCATCTTTACTACTTCCCAGCACCCAACAGAGTGTTTAGAGCAAATAAATGTTGAAATGAAAATGTTTACTGGCAGAATTCCCAAGCTGTGAGGTTAGGTTAGGTTCACATATTCAGGAAGGTTTCTCTTGCAGATCAGGCAGAACTTTGGGAGTCCTTCGGGTCTTACATGTAGGGATATGAGACCTGCCTCTTTAAAGGACACACTAGCATTTAAAAGTGTTTCAAAAACTACCCATGAGTATTTTGGGAGGATATAGCTTGGTTTTCTTTTGTTTTTAAGCAATCCAGATGCAGATTGATTTCTTTCTTTTTTTAATTCAGGCTGCCTGGAGGAAACTTTAATCTTTGGTTTCTCCTAAATATCAGTACCATGCTGGACTATTAATCTGGATTTCAAGGGGTAACTTTTTGCTTTTAATTTAAGAAAGTGTATTGTTAACAGTCTTTCATTTTGTGGATTAAAAGAGTCCTTTCTCTGAACTGCTAATACTTAGTAACCGTAAGGGAAAGGCAAGGCACCTGAATCAGTTATCTGAACCTGCGAATGAGGTAGGTGAGCAATGTGTTTGAGGAATAGTGGATAAACGACTGACTCTGTTTTGGCCTCCCCTCCTATGTACTAATAATCTGAATGTTTTCCACATGATCGGGACCTCTATTATTTATGGCTTTGCCTCTTCTGTCCTGCCACTAGGCTATTAGGTTCCTGCAAGCTACTGGGGAGTTGATCAAGATTTTAAGCTAAAGATGGCGATGATGAGTCACCTGAGGGCCATTCTTCAAGCCTCTCCATGCAAGACACTGTGGAGAAGGTTCCAGACTCCGAGATCCATGCCTGCAAGGCCTTGCAGCCTCTACACCTGCACTTATAAATCCCGGAACCGAGTCTGTGAGTACACGGCTGCCTGGATGGAGTGGAAGCTGGTTGTTTCCTATGAGTCACGGGTGTTGAGTGTGTGCAGCTCTGATGTCAGCGGCATTCCAGGCTGGGATTAGATGCCTTGAGGAGAATACCTCATTATTTCTCTGTTAAAATACGGGAAGCTTTTCCCCTAACTTTATTGAGCTACAGCTGACCTAAGTCTGAGGTGCACATCATGATGATGCACTCTGGAACGTTCCATCCCTCATTAGAAATTGCAGAAGAGTTACTTGTAGCTGACCAGCTGGCCCATGTGTGCTTTGCTGTGACCCCGCAGATCAGGTGAGGTGGCAGATGGTCTTCCCTGACTCCACGGCACTGCTGCCATTGGGGGTGGCTCATTCCGTGCTGTTGGGGCTGGACTGTGCACTACAGACTTCATGGCATCCCTAACTGTCTCAAGACCTCCCGAAAGGTCCCCTGGAGGCAAAGTGACACTGGCACAGAACCCCTGGGATGATAGGAGAGGATAATGTGTGTGATGGTGGAGACATGAGTTTAATGCACTGGTTAAGCGTATCTGCCAAATAGTTATTTTCTATATTTTCCACCATTCACAGTGAATTCACACAGTTTTCCAGTGTTGGTTTGCTTCCAGATTGTAGGTTTCTCAACTTTTCTTCCTTGGGTTTACTCTCTCTGACCCTATATGCACATTAAAAAGGAACTTATGAGCAGTGCCAATCTAGCTAAATCCATTGCCTTGAAACTGCTTCATAAATATATTTTTATTGTAAGTTTATTTTGTTTCTTCCATCATTGACTGTGTTCTCATTAAACTGAACTGGCCTGAGTCATAATAAATTTCTGGTCACTGGGTGTGGCTTCCTACCAGCAAGCCCACATCCTCCCCAGAATGGCTTCTTCTCAACACTGGCACTTTGTGGTCTAAGGCTAAAAATGGAAAAAAAAAATTAGTCATATTTATCTAGTTACTAACAGAAAGGTTTTTTTTTAACAGAAAGTTGAAAGTTAAGAGTCTAATATTCACTATGCTCATGTCTTTAGAATACTTTGCTCCTAGGGAATTCCCTGGTGGCCAAGCAGTTAGGACTCCACATTTTCACTGACAAGGGCCGTGGTTTGATCCCTGGTTGGGGAAGCAAGATACAAGCCAAGTGGTAGGGCCAAAAAAAAAAAAAAAAACCACGCCCCATAAAACAGTTTGCTCCTTTTGATAACGACAAAAACAAAAAGTGGTAGTGACGTAGGGATGAGGGGCTACCTTGACTAATTTCCCACATCACATGTTCTTGTTTGTAGCTTACTAAGACAGACTGATGACAGTCATGATTTTTTTTTGCTTTAGATGTTTATACTGTCCCTCCTTGTTTCACCCAGGATAATATTTGGTCTTTGCTGCCCTGAGCCACTGAGCATGTCCTGGTCCCTCATCTGTTTAGCTGTAAGGACAATACTCATTGTTCCTAGAAACTCAGTACCTCAGCATAAGGCCCAGTGACCAAGAATGATCCAAAATTGTTGAGGGTTAGAAAAGATAATGTTCAAAGTCCTTAGCTAGCGCCTCCCACACAGCGAGAACTCGGTGCTGGCAGCTACCTCTAGTACCACAGTTGTTATCATCATCACCATCATCACCATGTCATATGCTCAGCACCTCCCTCAGATGTCTGACCATTTTTAGGATCTGGGGAGCACAGCGAGGACTGACTGAAGGAGGAGGGTATGGCAAACTGACAAGTAGCATTTCACTAGGGCCTGTGCCCTATGCTCTACCTTCATTCCCCATCATCACCAGGCAATCACTGGTGTCAACTCAAGCTGCTATTTGCTGTGATCTCAAGTTACAGACAGTAAATGTTGACAGTCCTAACCCCGTGGACTGGTAATATGATAAAATAAAGATTAAAGCCTGCACCAGTTACCCAAAATGAAAAAAATTAATTTCACTTCATGTATCACCTACTGACATTGAGCCTAAATGCCTAGTCACGAGGAGCAGTCGTCACCATAAAGGATATTAGTGCTTTTCTACATGAGGAGATACAAGAACTGGGCTCATAAAATCAGCTCCTGAAAATATCTACCTGAAGACTTGTACTGCCAGGTTTTCCCTGAGCACAGAGGCCCACACTTCTACTCTCGATCCTGATCTCCTTTCAGGCGTTGTTGAAAATCAGCAGCTGTAGCCATACATAATTTAATTCTTGTAGAGATGGATGGCAAGTGCCCATGGCAAATGCCAATCTGTAGCTGACAATATCCACAAGTGCCTAGCACTTACCGTATCAGCCATTTCCATCATCAGAGAAAGTTCTAGTTTACAGTACTTATATTAACTGAACAGTGTTAGAAAATGGTTCTATTAGTGCTCCAATTAATTTTAAAGAACACCAATAAAGCCTGGAGAACAACAGTACTCAAGTTTGTTTTGCAATGTCTTCACAAAAAATTCTGTATTCCCCAGATAACAGAGACTGGGATATCCAGAATATGTTGTCTTCCATTAACTTTCAAATAATCTTGAGAAACAATGAACCTATTAAGAGCCCTTTGGAATTACAGTAACAGCCTCATGGGTCTCTGCAGCCATTGATATTCAGTCGCTAAGTCATGTCCCACTCTTTGCAACCCCATGGACTGTAGCATGCCAGACTCCTCTGTCCTCCACTATCTCCCAGAGTTTGTTCAAACTCATGTCTATTAACTTGGTGATGCCATCCAACAATCTCATCCTCTGTCATCCCCTTTTCCTCCCACCTTCAATCTTTCCCAGCATCAGGGTCTTTTCCAATGAGTCAGCTCTCCACGTCAGGTGGCCAAAATATTGGAGCTTCAGTTTCAGCATCAGTCCTTCCAATGAATATTCAGGGTTGATTTCCTTCAGGATGGACTGGTTGGATCTCCTTGCAGTCTAAGGGACTTTCAAGAGTCTTCTCCAGCACCACAACTCGAAAGCAACAATTGTTTGGTGCTCAGCCTTTTTTATGGTCCAACTCTCACATCCACACATGACTACTAGAAAAACCATAGCTTTGACTAGATGGACCTTTGTCAGCAAAGTGATGTCTCTGCTTTTGAATATACTGTCTAGGTTTTTTCATAGCTTTTCTTCCAAGGAGAAAGCATCTTTTAATTCCTTGGCAACAGTCACCATCTGCAGTGATTATGGAGTCCAGGAAAATAAAATCTGTCACTGTTTCCACTGTTTCCCCATCTATATGCCATGAAGTGGTGGGACCAGATGCCATGATTTTAGTTTTTTGAATACTGAGTTTTAAGCCAGCTTTTTCACTCTCCTCTTTCACACTCTTTAGTTTTTCTGCACTTTCTGCCATTAGAGTGGTATTAGCTGCATATCTGAGGTTGCTGTTGCTTCTCCTGGCAATCTGGATTCCAGCTTGTGATTCATCCAGCCTGGCATATCACATAATGTACTCTGCATAGAAGTTAAATAAGCATGGTGACAATATACAGCCTTGCCGTACCCCTTTCCCAATTTTGAACCAGTCAATTGTTCCATGTATGGTTCTAACTGTTGCTTCTTGATCCACATACAAGTTTCTCAAGAGACAGGTAAGATACTCTGGAACTCCCATCTGTTTAAGAATTTTTCACAGTTTGTTGTGATCCACACAGTCAAAGGCTTTAGCATAGTCAACAAAGCAGAATTATATGTTTTTCTGGAATTCTCTTGCTTTCTCCATGATCCAACCAATGTTGGCAATTTGATCTCTGGTTCCTCTGCCTTTTCTAAACCCAGCTTGTACATCTGGTAGTTCGTGGCTCACGTACTGCTAAAACCTAGCTTGAAGGATTTTAAGCATGACCTTGCTAGCATATGAAATGATCACAATTGTATGGTAGTTTGAACATTCTTTGGCATTGCCCTTCTTTGGGATTGGAGAAAAACTGACCTCATCCAGTCCTGTGGCCACTGCTGATTTTTCCAAATTTGCTAACATATTGAGTGCAGCACTTTAACAGTATCATCTTTTACGATTTTAAATAGCTCAGCTGGAATTCCATCACCTCCACTAACATTGTTTGTAGTAATGCTTCCTAAGGCCCACTTGACTTCACCTCCAGGATGTCTGGCTATAGGTGAGTGACCACACCATCATGTTTATCCAGGTCACTAAGACTTTTCTTGTATAGTTCTTCCGTGTATTCTTGCCACCTCTTCTTAATCTCTTCTGCTTCTGTTAGGTTTGTTTCGTTTCTGTCCTTTATCATGCCCATCCTTGTATGAAATGTTCCCTTGATATCTCCAATTTTCTTGAAGAGATCTGTAGTCTTTCCCATTCTATTGTTTTCCTCTATGTCTTTGCATTGTTCATTTAAAAAGGCATTCTTATCTGTCCTTGCTGTTCTCTGGAACTCTGCATTCAGTTGGATATATCTTTCCCTTTCTCCCTTCTTGCCTTTTGCTTCTCTTCTTTTCTCAGCTATTTGTAAAGCCTCCTCAGACAACCACTTAGAAATTTTTGAATTTTTTTTTCTTTGCAGTGGTTTTGGTCACTGCCTCCTGTACAGTGTTACAAACTTCTGTCCATAGTTCTTCAGGCACTCTGTCTGTCACATCTAATCCCTTGAATCTGTTCGTCACCTCCACTGCATAATCATGAGGGATTTGATTTAGGTCATACCTGAATGGCCGAGTGGTTTCCCCTATTTTCTTCAATTTAAGACTGAATTTTGCAATAAGGAGCTAATGATCTGAGCCACAGTCAGCTCCAGGTCTTGTCTTTGCTGACTGTATAGAGCTTCTCCATCTTCAGCTGCAAAGAATATAATCAATTTGATTTCGGTATTGACTATTTGGTCATGCCCACGTATAGAGTCGTCTTGTGTGTTGGAAAAGGGTGCTTGCTATGACCAGCATGTTCTCTTGACAAAACTCTGTTAGCCTGTGTCCTGCTTCATTTTGTACTCCAGGGCCAAACTTGCTTGTCATTCCAGGTATCTCTTGACTTCCTCCTTTTGTACTCCAATCCCCTATGATGAAAAAAGGATATCTTTTTTGGTGTTAGTTCTAGGGAGTTTTGTAGGTCTTCATAGAACCAACCAACTTCAGCTTCTTTGCATTAGTGGTTGGGGCACAGACTTGGATTACTGTGATGTTGAATGATTTGCCTTGGACACAAACTGAGATCATTCTGCCGTTTTTGAGATTGCACCCAAGTACTGCATTTCAGCTTCTTTTGTTTACTATGAGGGCTACTTCATTTCTTCTAAGGGATTCTTGTCTACTGTAGTAGATATAATGGTCATCTGAATTAAATTCGTGGATCCCCTTCATGGATCACAGCCTTGTCACGGTGAAGGGGCTTGCATAACTCAATGAAGCTATGAGCCATGCCATGCAGGGCCACTTAAGATGGATGGGTCATAGTGAAGAGTTCTGACAAAAGTAGTCCACTGGATGAGGAAATGGCAACCGACTCCAATCTCTTGCCTGGAAAATCCGATGTATAAAACCAAAAGGCAAAAAATGTGACATTGGAGGATGAGCTCCCCCAGGTCAAAAGATATCCAGTATGCTACTGGGGAAGAGCAGAGGGCAATTACTAATAGCTTCAGAAAGAATGAAGCAGCTGGGCCAAAGTGCAAATGATGCTCAGTTGTGAATGTGTCTTGTGGTGAAAGTAAAGTCCAAAGCTGTAAAGAACAATATTGCATAGAAGCCTGGAATGTTAGGTCCATGAATCAAGGTAAATTAGAAGTGGTTAAGCTGGAGATGGCAAGAGTGAACATCGACACCTTAGGATTCAGTGAACTAAAATGTTTGGGAATGGGCGAATTTAATCTGCAGCCACAGTGCACTAACAAATAGCCCTAAACTGACCACCAGGACATGTGGGCCTTAGTCTGCTGTGGTGGTAACTGCGTGTGATGCTGTGGTTACCTGGGCTCAGCATCAAAGTGCCTCTTACAGCCCTGATGCTCTAACAAGGCAGTTTGTGATTCTGTGACCATCCTCAACAAAGTCACATGAAAGGTCCCTGTGTGTCCTCTCACTGCAGTAGACCTGCTAGGATGGTATTCAATTTGATGAGTAAACAGCACATCTCAAGAAAAAGGACAGGTACAGGAGAAGGTACAGGGCAAGGCACAGGAAAAAAGGTTAATGACGGCATAGAGCAGTAATGTCCAGTAAATAAATGGAATATGAGCCACAAATATGAGCCATACAGACAGTTCTATATTTTCCAATAACCACATTTTAAAAAGAACAAATAGTATGTCAGTTACATCTCAATAAAACTGGGAGGGGAGAAAAAATAAATTTTATTCATTTGTGAAATTAATTCTAATATATCAAATACATAGCTGAGATGTAGTATAGAGGGGAAATTAATTTTACTAATATATTTTATTTAACCCAATATATCCAAAACATATCTTGTGTCTTTAAAATGAATATAAGAATTATAAATGAACTATTTTACATTTTTTGTTTTGTACTAAGTCTTCAAAGCCCCTAGGTGTTTTACCTTTACAGCACATCTCAATTTAAACTAGTCATATGGGGTGAGTGGCTACCATATTAGACAGTGCAGGTTAAGAGAGTAACAGCAGGTGAAGGGATGCTTAATATAGTGTGGGGTTGTTAGGGAATGGGCTTGGACTGACCTTGAGAGCCTCGCAGGATTTTACAAAATGAGAGAGAAACTGGCAGATGGGATCATCTGAACACAAGTGTTCTGGGGTAAAGCTGCTTGCCTGGTTGGAGAGACTGTGAGGTAAGGAGGTAAGGGTAGAGAGACCTTGTTTGGTTTTCTCTGTCAGTAACATAAGTGCTCAGTGCCTCCTTTGTGCCTGGCACCAACTTTGGCCCTGGGCTGTATAAAAAGTGGAGGACACGGGCCCTTTGAGCAGATAAAGCAAATACACTTTATATGAGAAATGGCTGGTGCTAAATGGTGTGAGAATGAATGCAGTGTGAGTTCCAAAGAAGGAAAGATTAGAGTTAGAGTGACTGGAGAAGATGTCAAGACCAGTTTGGGAAGATGGAGTAGAGAGGGGTGAGAGAGGAGGAGAAACAACTAAGAAGTGTGGTGTGACGTGTGGGGCTGAGAGGCCTAAACTAGGCTGGTGGCCATGTCACCGGCAAGGCAAGGAAGAGACAAACCTGAAGGAAGATTAAAGAAAAAATAGTGTGATGATCAGCAGGGTAATAGGAAATAAAGATAAAAGGGGAATGAGCCCTTCCCAATGATGGCCTTTATCTCATACATTCAATCTGCAGCTTGGTTCTGGATTGCAGAACACTGAGGGAGGCAGATAGTTAAGTGTATATATGCAAGGGAGGAGAACTAATTTTCCCTCTAGCCTTCTAGGGTCTTGGCTGAGACCTGTGTAATATGGCAGATTAACAGGAAAAAAAACAAACAAAAAAGGTTTAATAACATGTATACCTCCTAGATAACATGGGAGAGACCCAGGAAAACAGTAATTCCTCCAGGTGGCTCTAGACACCACCTTCAATACCCGCTCTAGCTACAGACAAAAGAAGCTGCTGAGACAAGGCTGTTATTGGAGATGACCAGGAAAAGCACATTCAACAAGGGTAAGGCTGTTCTACAGATCTAAGTCCTGCATTCTCGACTGATGAGTTTTTGGTGACTTAGTCATCCTCCTCTTCCTGATACTGAGAGGGAGACACCCTTTCAAATGGAGCTTTCTGCTGGAAATGTAAATTTCCTTTACAAATCGGTAACTTCCACTCTGTTTCCAGAGCTTCTCCTATGTCTGCTGTTTCTCAAAATAGTCCTTATACCAAAGAGATATATTTGGGGGTTGCATATTTGATTCCCTTTCACTACCCCAAAATATGCCTCTTTGACATATGGGTTATTTTGAGCTGATTATTTTGAGACATTGCAGACAAAGAAGCTCTGGAAACAGAGTATAAATTACCAGATTTTTTGCATGATACAGTTACATTAGAAAGGGGGCCTGCACCTGGAGATCACTTTTTCACCTTTCTATAAACTTTGTTTAGGATGTATTAACTCTTCTCACCTTCCTGTGAAATTCATTCCTCCCCTTTGAAGTCCCAGACGGGTCCCAGCCCTTAGCTCATAATAGTATTTAAGCCACAATTTTCCAGATGCCTTTTCAGTTTTATATCCTTGTGGGGATTCCAGTAAGTAAGTAGGTAATTAATTTTTTTTCTCCCTATAATCTGTCTTTTTATTATGGTGGGGGTGTGGGGGTCTCAGCTAAGGACTTAGAAGGTTGAGGGAAAATTATTTTTACTCCCCTACAGTAGCATATTGTGTTACCCTTCATATGTATATAATTATGACTATACCTATGTAATAAATGTGAAGGAAAAAGATCAGAGTGTTGTGATTAAAAAATAAGAAAAAGAGGGGATCATATTATAAGAGGGTAGTGAGAGCAGATTTTACTGAGAAAGTGACAAGCCCAATATCTAAATGTAATAGGAGCCACCCATAAACTCAATGAGGGGAAATTGACTTCTGAGGAGAAGGAAGAGCAGGAACTGAGGGGCTAAGGAAAGAATAAGCTTCTCAAGGGGCTTCTCAGTGATGCCCCTCCCTGATCCCAGCCCAGGCTGGAGCCATAGGTGGTACAAGCGCAAAGAAAAATCAAAGCCAGGACCAGTCACATAAACAAGAACTAAAGCCAAGCCAAGCACATGGGACCTAAGGGCTTTCATTAATGACACCTAATAGTGTGGTGTAGCCCCTTAAACCATGGTTGATAGAATCACTCTTGCTGTTCACTTCATTTTCCCCACACAAGAAGAAACTGGAAACACAGGCTCCGCTGTCAGAGCACATAATCATCTTCCTGCTTTGAGGCAAAGTCTGAGCAACCATCAAGAAATCATTTTAATCTGTACTTTGTTAGAATGGAGGAAGAAGAGAGAAGAGAACAAAAATGTGACTTTATCATTGGCAAAACAAGCCCTGGGCAAAAGCTGGCTTCTCTAAGGGGACAGTGACCAAGGGCTCCCTGATGGGGTGGGGGTTGGGTTCCAAAAGGAGGAGGTGAGTGGGGGAAAGCCTGGAAGCTAAATTTGTGAATTGATAGGAGTGTTATGACCATGCCTGCATGCTCAGTCGTGTCCAACACTTTGCGACCCTATGACTGTAGCCTGCCAGGCTCCTCCATCCATGGAATTCTCCAGGCAAGATAACTGGACTGGGTTGCCATTTCCTACGCCAGGGGATCCTCCCAACCCAGGGATCAAATTGAGTCTCTCTTGTCTCCTGCATTGGCAGGCGGATTCTTTACTACTGTGCCATCTGGGAAGCCCATATGACCATAAAAGAGCCACTGAAAGAACAGGCCGGGTTTCCTCAGGCTGCTGTTTGTGTGGGTGAGGGAGTAGATTCTAGGCATTTCCTGAACAAAGTGGGGGCCGATTTAAGGTGAAACAGGGCATCGTCTTAGGCATCTGCTCATCATTCCTGTCTTCCCTAGTCTCCATGGGAGACAGACCCTCACCAGCTGGTTTTGAAGGGTGTGAATGCTCAAAGCCCTAGCCTCCCTCTGGGCATCTCAGAGGGGAAATGTTGTCAGGTCTCTGCTGGCGGTCAGCTTTAAGACTGAATCAGGGCTGTTCTGGGGGTTTCTGGAAGCTTTAAAATACCAAACTAAAAACTAACCAAATACAGCTTTTTAACCCAACAATAGCATTTGGATAATCCATGCTCAGATTAAAGGGCATTTATCAAATTAGGAGCTACAGGGCACAATAAAGGGGCAGGGAGACATGGCTCCTGCCTGCAAGGAATCTGCATTCCAGTCCAATAATAGTATGATTATATGGTGCCAGTTCCCCCCATTTTTCACTTTAGATTTCTGAAACAGAAAGTTCTCCTTCTCTCAAGTAAGTTCTTGTTCTTCGGAAGTTATTTTATACCGAGGGAGAAAACCCAAAACGTCGGGTTTAGACCTCTAGAGAAGAGATGATCTGTATTATGTGAAAAGCTGAACAGAAAAAAGGGAATACCCTGAGTTTGCCTATTGCTTTTGGCTCCAGACCAAGATTTCTCAACTTTGGCATTACTGACATCTGGGACCACGTAATTTTTGTGAAAGCCCATCCTGCTGCTATATAGGATGTTTAGCTGCACCTCTGGCCTCTACCCACTAGATGTCAGTGGCACCCTCCTCCAGTTGGACAACTGAAAGTGTCTCCAGACATTGCCAAATGTCCCCTGGGGTCCCCATAGCTCCCTCCTGTGAGAAGCACTGGTCTAGAAACTGCCTTGGCACGCTCCGTGTCTATACTGCGGGCCACTTGTAGGATCCCACTTGGGGCAACTACCTCAGGAAGAGAACTCTCTCCCGTCTAAGAGGAAACCAGAGGCAAGCTTGTTTTTTTCTGACAAGCTGAGTACCAGTTACCCTGCCATGCACAGAGGGGTTTGACTGGGCAGCAGCTGCCTTGTCACTTTCTCAAATCCTCAGGCTCATTCTCAGTGGTGGGGTGAGGTTCAGAAGGGCATTGGTCATGATTTATCTCGATTCATATTTTGTCTGGTTTTCCTGTTGGTCTTGGTTCTGCCCATCCATGCTGCTTCTAAAGGGCAGAGACCTGGACAACCCGAATTATACACGTGGAGTCTGTCCATCACGTGTCCATAGCTCTCTTTGTTATAAGAAATTTGCTGAGATTTATCAGGGACTTGCCACAAAGACCTGGCGCTTGACTCTGGTAGAAAAATCAGCAGTGGTGATGCCGTGTGAGACCGAGTGTGCGTATACACCTGAACTTACAGTGTCAGAGCTACACGTGTGACAGACAGAACTCCAGGGACCTTAGCAATGCTAACGTCTGGCCAGGCTTTGCAGGATGTCTGCCTAATCCTCACAGCTGGCTCCCATGGGCGGTGAACTCAGAGGACACACCTACGTGGGCCCATATGATCCCCGCAGTGAGGATTCCAGCTAGTCGGCCTCTCGATGACAGCCCCGATGTGCTTTCTCCTAGTGCACCCCCTCTGGGAGAAAGTGGACCTGGTCCCGGCGGGTGAGCGCCAGTCGCCCATCAACATCCGGTGGAGGGACAGTGTCTACGATCCTGGCTTACAGCCGCTCACCATCTCTTATGACCCAACCACCTGCCTCCACGTCTGGAATAACGGGTACTCTTTCCTCGTGGAATTTGAAGATTCTGCAGATAAATCAGGTGAGAGCCAGACCCGTGGTCTCATCTGGAGTTAAAGGGACAGCTTCATGTCAGCACAGGCCACATCGCACAGCCCCGGGAACCCTTTTGGTATCAGTGGTATGGGACTCATTGGACTTACTTTCATTATGTATGGAAGAAGCCCCTTCTCTTTTTTATGAATGTTTTCCTCTAGTATCGGTAGTATTTTTCCTTAGTGAGCAAATATCTCTATAGAGAGAATTTGTAAGTGATAAAAAGATAGGCTTTGAAATTAAACCCTTGCTAGAAATTTCTTTTGCATATGTGTATTGCATATGTACAAATTTTCTCTGCTTACTGACTTTATAAGACACTTTTATTTAGATTGTAATGTTATTTAAGTAGATCTAACTGATGAGACTACAATACCATTGAAATGGGGCAAAAAGCATATTCATGTGTGCATGAGGTTACAGTCTAAACTAGTTAAGAGACCAATGATATGTGAAAAAAATGGAAACTCATGTTCTGTTAATTTTGTTAAACAATATCACCTAGTGTAAATGAAGCACAATTTAAAAGAGATTTTAAAATTCAAATATTATATTGCTTTTAAATCTACTTTTTTTCAGCCTACCCAGATATAAACTAATCTAATGACTTCAAAGTTTACCTGAAACTTTTAGTGTCTATTGAAAACCGTGTGATTAATTCTATGCAGTATTCTTTTTTCAAACTGAATTTGATAGTATCAAATAATCTTAATTTGTCTGAAATAATTGTTACTTGAAATAATATATCTTAAGCAACAATTGATCCATGGCTCAGCAGGTAAAGAATCTGCCTGCAATGCAGGAGACACAGGTTTGATCCCTGGGTCAGGAAGATCCCCTGGAGGAGGAAATGGCAACCCACTCCAGTCTTCCTGGCTGGAGGATCCCATGAAGAGAGGACCCTGGTGGGCTACGGTCTGTGGGGTCGCAAAGAGTCAGACATGACTGAGCGACTAAGCACATGATCCATCTTAAGGAACGGTTCTCAGCCACTGGCAGTTTTGCTACCCCTCCCTCCCCAGGGACTAGGGACACGGCAAGATCTATAGGCATTTTGGTTGTCTCATTGTGAGGAGTGTGCTATTGGCATCTTGTGGGTCGAGGCCACAATTACCGGCATTTATGAAGAGTTATCCAGCTTCAAATATCAATAGATGCACTCACTGGAGTGCATTTGTTTCTTTCTATTACCAATACTGATACAGTAATTAAATTTGATTTTTATTAGGCCTAAATCATTCTTTACTGCAAAAAAAAAAATCAATAGAGCTAAGATTGACAAACTTTGATTTTCTCTCATGAAGGTGAAGAAATGCATCCATGACAGTGTTAATGAATAAAGTTAAAAGTATATGTTAGAAGTTCCCTGGTGGTCCGGTCATTAAGAATCTGCCTGCCAGTGCAGGGTACACGGGTTCAATCCCGGGTATGGGAACATTCCACGTGTGACTGGGCAGAACTTCAGTTTCACCCAACAGATTAGACTGAACATTTGCCAAACTCATGCTCACAATATGGAGCTGATATAGAAAAATAAGAATTTTTTAGAATACAATTTTATGTCTATTTCACTACACTTTAGTATTATTAATAATTATTAATTATTAATTCAGTGAATCATGTGGTATTATTCTCTGCACTTCTCCTAGCCCTCAAAGAAAAGTAGTCATTGGTGTCTTTGCTCACCCTTACAAAACTCCTTTTTTTTTTTTTTAACTCTTTCTTTTTTCAAAAAAGGAAATTATGTAAAACATTTATGAAAGCCAGTAAGATAAACAGTAGACCACTACATGACATAGCCAGTGTATTTGGACCCCTGAATGACTGTACTCAATCATTTGCATACATAAAATTCAACTAATGAGGCAATAAACTCTAAAATAATTAATATGGATGAGATGGAAGGTTTGGTTTTCCTGTTGTTGTATGGTTTAACCATGAACAGACATCGCCAGGGTTTGCTCAGATGCCAGAAATGAGGAACTAACAGCTTCAGCAAATGCAAGCAAAAAAAAAAAAAATTGCACAACCCAAAGCCTGAGGAAGGATGACTTTTAAAACTCATATCTGAACATTTCCCCTATAATGTACTGATTTCAGTAGTTCCAGAAAGTAAAGTATGGGGATGACTCACATTGTTCACTCTGTCCAAAGGGAGATAGGTGATAGTTTTTGACTTGCAAATTTCCTTTTCCATTTCAATGTAAGGAAAAGAAACACTGTTATCTTCAAAAATTGAAAAGCAAAGTGTTGGCGCATAAAAAAGAAAGTATCTTTTGTACCCTTATTTCCGTTTTATAAGACTGTGTTAGATAAATATGCTGAGAGAAGTTTGCATTTTATTGTGCATAAAACACACTGGGCATAGTAAATATAGACCATAGAACTAAGGCAAGAATTGGCCTTTAACAATTGTGTGCAGCTTGGAGTATAGTTAAATCCTGGTGTCATTCCGAATGCAGGTCTTGCCCTTACACATGTATTAACTGCATGGAAATCAAGTTTATAAACACTGGTATAAATACAGTGTGCTCCATTTAAGACAGTTCATGAGAAAGTCCACCCAGAGAGTCTACTTTTCCCCTGCATTTCTCCACGACATCAAAAACATCAAATCCCCTGAATTGTTGGATATGCCATTTCAGTGATCGAGGGAGGACCCCTGGAACACAACTACCGATTAAAGCAGTTCCATTTTCACTGGGGGGCCATTGATGCCTGGGGCTCTGAGCATACCGTGGACAGCAAATGTTACCCGGCAGAGGTAAGTTGAGAAGTTTGGGAACAGTGACAACAGTGGAGAAGAAGGAATAGTTCTGAATTTCCAGTTCTAAGAAATTATCAGGAAGAATCAGGTAATTCCTATAAATGCTAACTCTCTCAGGGGCATATTTGATGATTCCCAGTTTAAACATGTAAAAATGATAACTGCCCTCATTTCAAATAATATGTCAGAAATCAAACTTAAGATCCCGAAACAGAATTTTTCTAGAATTCTAAGCTAGGCTCACACGATAACCTAAATTAATAACGCAGGCAACAGTGCAGGGCCACCAGGTCAAATCAAGCCAAGTGAGAGATGGTGGGAGCCTAAATGAAAGTGGTGGCAATAGAAATAAAGAAAAAGAATATGACTTAACAAGCACTTTTGAAATTAAAGCAAAATGACTTGGAGGCAGGGTCCTCTTCAGGAAAGGAGAGGAAAAAGTTAAGCATGACCTTGAGAGTGTCACTTGGGAGGCAGGGTGAGGATTCATGAATGATGGACAAGGAATTATTTGTAGGGAAATAAAAGGGGCCAAAATACATAGAATTTCTTCTTAACAACTTTCCACCTAATTTAGTTTTAAATGTTACCTTAAAAAGAAACACATTTTAAGTGGTTATGCCTCGAACAAATTTGTCCTAAACTCCTCGTTCACATAGGGAGAATCTATTTCTCTCAACATAAACATCTCTCCTTTAGATGCAAATGGATTTTATATATGAGTGTTTCATGCAAATCAGGATGGGAATGGACAAATGTTGCTCCCTCACTGAAATGTTATTCACTTGGAGATAGATATATACATATATATGTGTATACAAAATTTTCACCCCAAATAAAATCTATTCCAAAGTAGTATTAATTACTGCCCCTGCATATATTTCTTCCTGTTCTTTAATTCTGTCTTATTTTGCACCATATTGTCATATGCTTTTCTCAGTGGCTTTATTTTGGGTGAGGAAGCACAGTAAATATCATATGTGAATAAGGCTGTTTTTGAGCAATCCTACATGATCATGTGTAAAATCGTCTTTGAATGGTGTTTCAGCTGCACTTGGTGCATTGGAATGCGGTCAAGTTTGAAAACTTTGAGGATGCAGCACTGGAAGAAAATGGTTTGGCTGTGATAGGAGTATTTTTAAAGGTAAAATAAAATCTTACTAGCTTTAAATGATATATTGTATCCTAGGATGAAAAGATACAACACTGCAATTTTAAGTTCTAAAAATATTGAGATAAAAATAATGTTTAAAATACAAGGTTGTTATGAATATATTTCAAATGGCATAGAAATGCACAGTCCAGTTCAGTAGTTACAAGCCACCTGTGGCAACTGAGCACTGGAAATGTGACCACTTAAAAAAAAGAACTGTGGCTACTTTGTGGAACAATTTTTAATTTTAATTAAAGAAATGATGCTTAAATGGGGCAGGGCATCTTCGCCTATAGGCATGCTGACCCTGTCATCAAACAGCCTGCTCAGTTGTTCTGTGTCTAATTGAATTCAGTGATGTTTAAAACATTCTAAATTACCAGTTTAAATGTAACTTAAGTAGTATGGTTGGTTTGTTTTTATATAATCACCAGGTGGTTAATTTTAATTTATATTCTGTTGCAGTTTCAAAAGTGAGATGTCTATTTTTTTTTTTTTAGTATTTTCTCATTGTCTCTTTAGCTAGGCAAGCATCACAAAGAGCTACAGAAACTGGTGAATATTTTGCCATCGATTAAGCACAAGGTAATTTTTTCCCCTCTAAATCACTTGAGATATAGTTTATATTTCAATCTCTGAGTGGAGACAATAACAGGCCATTTTGAATTGGGAAATGTAACTCGCCTCAGTGTAACTGAGGTTCTCTTTGAAAGTCACCCCTTAAGACAACTTGCCATTTATGATGCTTCTATTGAGAGAGCCCCTGGCCCTGGGACACTCTGCAGGGGACAGAAGTGATCCTGTCGGTGGGCACGGACGGCTCTGCTTTGGCTGCCATGCCACTGAGCACTCAGGGACTCGGACTCAGGAACATAGCGAGTCCCCTTCTCATCCCCAACCCCTGCTCCTTCTCAGTCCTTCAGGGCAAAGGACTCAGGGCAGCCTTCTGGAGTCTAGCTACCCTCCCACAGGCGGGGAGCAAAGTTTGATAGAAACTTAGTTTGTCCAGTCTTACAGAACAATTACCACATCCTTTGGGGTGGATATTTCTGTGTGTCCCAAAGATTAATTGTTCAGTATTCAGAATCCCAGATGGGGCTACTCTCTGAAAGTCTATTCTCTCTCTCTTCCCTCCCCATCCCTGTCTCTCTCTCTCTCCCCCACCTCCTTCCCACTCCTTCCCTCTCCATTTCCCTCTTTTTCCTCTTCCTCTCTCTCTCTCCCACTCTTCTGCCCTCCTTCCCCTCTCCCCATCCCTCCCTCTCCCATTCTCAATCCAGGATCCTGTCTCCTCCTAATGCATTGCATTTTAGAAAGGTGAATTCTTTTAGTCTCTCTTGAAAATGAAAAGCCTCCATGTTTATGCAGCAGCTACTACCTAATGCCTCTCAAAGAGTTCAGGGGAGCCAGCCTGTGCTAACCTCACTAGAACTGAGGGAGAAAATGGCTTTTGCTCTGTTCCCACTGAGGACTATCAGAAATACACGGTTAATTGTAAGAGCAAAGCAAGAGTGTGATTTTGTCCTAAGGTGACCAGAGGTAGCTGGAGCTCATCTGGACCACGGCAGGTCCTCAGACTCCCCTGGAATCATCATCACATCATATGATTCCTGAGTGGTTTTCACCATGAAATGATGACTCAATGACTCCTTCTCTTGGCTAGGACACACTTGCAGAATTTGGGTCATTCGACCCTTCCTGTCTGATGCCTACTTGCCCAGATTACTGGACCTACTCGGGGTCCCTGACTACACCGCCACTGTCTGAGTCTGTCACTTGGATCATTAAGAAGCAGCCTGTAGAGGTTGATCATGATCAGGTATGTTCTTTCCACATTTCTATGTAAAGAAATTCTAGTCTGTGCCCTTAAAACAAGGTCGAGCTCAAACTTTGGCATCAGTTTTTACTATCTTGTAATGCTTATATATTTTTATTAAAATGTGCTAACATCTTATGTTACTTTTGATATGAATTAGGGAATGCTTCAAATTAACTAGAGAGAAGAGTTAAAACTTAGGAAACATAAGCTTTTTACTTCCATATTTGACAATTACATGTGCTTTATGTATTGTATATTTTATATGTAAATATGAATCTTTATGTAAACAAGACCCTTTTAAAGGGAAGAATGAAGGCTGAAAGTGGATGTGCTCGAAACTCTTTGAAATCTTTAAGGGAATTTTGCTATGGAACCTCAGGATAAAAACAGAAGCCAACAGCATGTGTCCAGAAATTTTAAGTCAGTTGTTTTGACCCTGAAGTTTATTTTTCCTAGAAACTAAATAGGTGTTAATTACTATGCTAACACACAAATCCTATTTAATTCATAATATAAGTGAACTGCAGTAGTATTTGCTTATGCTTGCTTTATGGGATTTTAATTAATCACAAAGCATTTTCACAAGAACAAAAGTTCCAAAACCTTTTTTATGAAGCCAGGATAACTGACACCAACATCCACCAAAGACAGGACCAAAAAAAAAAACATTTTTACAGACTGATACCTCTGAAGAATATATTTTTTAAAAAGCTAAAATAGGGACTTCCTTGGTCGTTCAGTCCCTCAATGCAAGGGACTCAGGTTTGATCCCTGGTCGGGGAACTAGGATCCTGCACATCACACAGAGGTTGTGGTTAAAAAAAAAAAAAAACTAAAATAGTATTTCAGAAACAGAATCCAGCAGTGTGCTAAAAGAAATATATATTATACTCTGTTCAAGCAGTATTTATTCCAGTAATGCAAGGATGGCTCAATACTAGGAATGATATTATTTATCATATCAATGAACCTAAATATAAAAATTATAATCATTTCCATAGATTCTTAAAATGCACTAGCAAAATTCAACATTCATGTTTTTCTTTTTAATTTTCAATAAAATAGGAATGTATGGAGACTTCCTTAATTTGATAATATAGATTGATCTCAGTTCTAAAGTAAGTAGGATGCTTAATATGGAAAAGAATATAACTATGTTAAATTTTAAATTAAGTTTTATTCTGGAAGTAGTGTAATTAGACATGAAAAAATAAATTAGAGAAACAATAAAAGGAACTACTACAAAAATACGATAATTCAGTAATTAGTGGAGTACAATATTAATTTCTAGAAATCAGTACCTTTGACATGCAGAAATCACAGTCAGTTAAAAGATATAATGGAAGAAAGAATGCTATTTATAATGTAAAGAAAAAATACAAAATATCTTGAAATCAGCTTAACAAGAAAACTTAAAATACTCCTGAAAGACACAATAGACTTGAACTGATAAAAAATTACTTCCATGTGATTGAATAGGAAGACATCATAAAGATACCTGTGATGTCAATTCTCTTTAAGTTGTTATTGTCCATGAATTGTTTATTCTCAATAAATTTGATATAATCCCATAAATATACCAATAGGATTTTAAAAATAGGCTACTTCTGGCCTCATGTGGGGAAAAAAAAATGTATAAATAAATAGCCAGGGAAAATTGTGAAAGAGAAAATGAAAGATGATTAAATCAACCAAGTTACAAAGCCTCAATAGTTAAATAGTGTTGTGTGCTCAGTCACTCAGTCCTGTCTGATTCTTTGTGACTCCATGGACTATAGCCCACCAAGCTCCTCTGTCCATGGAATTTCCCAGGCAAGAATACTGGAGTGGGTTGCCATTTCCTCCTCCAGGGGATCTTCCCAACCCAGGGATTGAATCAGAGTCTCCTCCATCAGCAGGCAGATTCTTCACCACTGAGGAAGCCCAAATAGTGTTGTGCTGGTACACAAACAAAGAGATCAATCATAGGGTGAAAAATGTAGATTCAGAAATATGTCCAAGTAGATATGAGAATTTAGTTTATGATAAAGGTTGCATCTCAGCTCAGGAGGGGGGAAAGATGAGATTATTCAGTAAGATCAATGGGGACAATTGAGCAGACACTTGGGGACAAAAAGTTGAATTAACCATTCAAACCTTAGACAAGAATATATTCCAGACATATTAAGTGTTAAAAATACTGCCATAAAAGTACTAGGATAAGCCTAGGAAAATCTTTTCATACATCCAAATGGAGGAAGCTTTTCTAATCATGTATCGAAACCAGAAGTCACAGAGATAGCAACTAGTAGACAACATAATTTAAAGAAAAAAAAGTTGTGTAGTGGAAACCATCATAAATAAATGACAATATAGAGTTTGCTCATAAGACTGGTCTTGGGGACCTATGCATTTAGTCTATTACTATCCTTCATATTTAAAAATTGATATAACACTGAAAAATAAATAAACAAAATAAATCAGAGGGTCAGTGGCCCATGTGAGAACTTTTCAAATGAAATTTCAACACAGAAAATTCAGTAAGAAAAAGTATTAGCTGTCATCAATAATCCTAGTTGCCTATAATCTTACCACTAAGTGTTAATCATTGTTTGGATAATTTATTTATACAGATGCACATAAATCCTTCTGTTCTTTTAGCTATATAAATATATACAAGTTTAAAATGAAAGTAGTAAAAATGAAAGTAATTTATTCATGAAGTAAAGCTATCTTTTTACTGGAAAATATTTATGCTTCCTGTTTCCGTTTCTAGCTTGAGCAATTTCGAACCCTGCTCTTCACTTCTGAAGGGGAGAAAGAGAAAAGAATGGTGGACAACTTCCGCCCCCTTCAGCCCCTAATGAACCGCACTGTCCGCTCATCCTTCCGTCATGACTATGTGCTGAACATACAAGCAAAACCCAAGCCTTCCACCAGCCAAGCGACTCCCTAAGATGCCATTATCTAGGTAGTTATCTTGCTTAAATATATACTACTTCTTTAAATATTGTTAACTAGACTCTTCTAAATGCCTGCATTTAATAATTATAAACGAGCCTTTATTTGTATGGCAGTGTTCCTCAGTCTTTGAGGGAAGCTCTTTAGTAAACAAATTTTTACTTTTATTGCTACTGATGTTTATCACTGAAGTACCAGTAAGAGATACAAGTTTCTCTTATAGCAACCTGTTGGTAACTGTAATATCTTTTTACATGCAACATTTTTGAGCTATCTTTTTATGTTTATCAATTGGTGATTCTATAGAGTTATATGTAGGAATGAGAATCAAAAGATTTAACAACTGGTAAGGCACAGACACTGACCATCCAGAATGCAGGGTTTTCAGAAACAGCCACAGGACCCAGACTGGCACTTCTTGGTTGAACATTGGCTATGTTTTAGGTATATCTGATTTTAAAACACGAATGTGTATTCTTTTATAAGGCCTTCTCAGTGGGTATATGCCTCAACTCTTAGTTGTCATTACTAACACATGATATGATTACTTACTATCAATTAATAATATAGAAAAAATATCTTGTAATCCTAAAAACACAAGTGTATACTTATATCTGGGAATTCTTTTGCATTTCTGAAAGCCAGATGTTCTACTTAAAGGCTTGATCATATAGAAAGCATATGCATTTTGAGGAAAATATAACCACAAATATGTTTATCTCAAAAAAAAAATAAAAGAAAGCATATGCAGAACATTTTAAAGAAAATGCTTTGAGTGCCTAGAACTTAAAATTCTTCATGATCTATTTTACAGAAATATTTTTCAAAAGACTAGTAATACAATAGTCTATGGTTTACAGTATTATTTTGCATTGTATGTTACACTGATTCATAGAATACAATATTTCCCACAATTAAAAAACTATCTTGACTTCCCTTTAAAACTATCTGAACTGTATTTTATTTCATTAGTTGAGGTTCTGTGCAAGGTAGGAGATAACATAAATGTCCTAATTTATACAGTGGTTTAGAAGACTTTTGCTATAATAATAAGGAAAGAAACTCATCAGATAGGTAAAACCTAGGTAATTCTACATACTGTGAGGAATCCAATCCAGAGTCGCCCTTGCTTGTAAATATGTGGAATGTTTCTAACTGCCTATAAGCCTGTATTCAAACTCAATACTGCATTTACTAGTATATTTGTTTCACTAGTATGCTAGTCATCTGATCTGTAGGATAAGGTTGGATGAATATACTTAACACTACTGAACTATACAATGAAAAAGGTTAAGATGGTAAATTTCATTTTAATGTGTATTTTACCATAAGTAAAAGTAACTAATAAATTCAGTAGGGGAAAAAAATAGGGTTGGAGTTGTATGTTTAAGTTTAGGGGCATATCTCTGCTCTTAAAAAAGGAAGAGGGTGAAGGCATTGCTTCTACAGTGCATGCTTTCTCTGGAAAATGGAAGCATACATGCTCTAGGAAATGAATAAAATTCTTTACAAGATTAATATGGGGGAAAAGCTATGTTAATTTTATTCTTATCTGTTTTAAACCACACCTGTGTGCATGCTCAGTCACTTTAGTTGTGTCCAACTCTTTGCGACCCTATGGACTGTAGCCCGCCAGGCTCCTCTGTTCATGGAATTCTCCAGGTAAGAATACTGAAGTGGGTTGCCATGCCCTCCTCCAGGGGATCTTCCTGACCCAGGGATCGAACCCACGTCTCCTGTGTCTCCTGCATTGCAAGTGGATTCTTTACCCACTGAATCACCTCGGAAGCCATTGCAAACCATAGTTATCTTTAACAGGTACACACATGAGATATGCATCTTCCAGGGCACAGGCTTCCCTTCTAGCAAATTCTTAGTGTAAAATTCTATTGCAGTGAGTCTTCTAAATTGGAGTGAGAACCAATGCACAGAATGCCCGACCTGCCCTTCCATCTTAGAGATACAGAAGATATTCATAAGGTGTGTCCAGGTTAGCCACCCTTGATTAACTTACATCTAGTGTTCTTGTGTAGTTTTTAACAGTACCCTCTTTCACTCTCAACCATGTCCTGCTTTGTATTAAAATTGCTGCTCATTTTCATTACATACTATAATAAAACCCTTTCTTTACAATGTTAATATTTGTTAAATGACTTTTTGTTCTTATTAATTTCTTTGAGTATGTAAGATGTTTGTAAAATTAGTGAGACAACATGCAGATCAAAAAATGACTGGAAAACTCATGAGGGATTTACTAGAGAAGCAGGAATGGAAAGATCCATCCAGTGCTCCTCAGTTTACCAGTTTCTATGGAACCAGTGCACAATCTGCTGACTTCACCAGTAGGGCAAGCTACCAGCCCCTTTCTCCTTTCCCAGGGCTACATGGGTTACGGTAAGGTTGGTTATTCCAAAACCAGGCTTCCACCTCAAAAAAGTTTAGGATGATGCCCTTCTCTTGATCACAGGGGAGTGGGGGGTGGCAGGGTAGGGGGATGGGGCGGGGGGAACACATTCTTTTGGCACAATATTAGCAAGAACACAGTACTATAATCACTTTAGGTATTTTTCTATTCACTAGAAGACTCAACTTTTGATAACTATTCTACTTAAGTTGAATAACTTAAGTAGAATAAGTTATTCTTATTCTATTAATTAGAATAATTAGAATTCTATTAATTATTATAATAGAATTCTAATAATTCTATTCTATCAATTAGAATTCTATTAATAATTCTATAAATTAAAGTAGAATAAGTTATTCTTAAGTAGAATAAGTAACTTAAGTAGAATAATAACTTAAGTAGAATAAGTTATTCTTAAGTAGAATAAGACAGAATAACTATTCTGTCTTTTCAATTCAACTTTAAGTTCTTTCATATCAAATTTTACTGATCAAAATGGATACAGTTCAATTAAGTGAATAAGCTCAATTCTGCCATCTAATTAGTACATATTAACAATACTGGCTACTTCACCTATAAATAGTACTGCATTTTTGTTGTTAGGAACTTAATGTTTGTGTCCCCTCAAAATTCATATGTTGGAAACCTAACTCCCAATATGATGCCATTAGAAGGTGGAGCCTTTGGGAAATAACTAGGTCATGAGGTTGGAGCCCTCATGATGGAGTTAGTGATCTTATAAGAGAGACCCCACAGAGCTCTCTCAGCCCTTCCACCATGTGAGGACACAGAAAGAAGATGGTCGCCTATGAATCAGTAAGGAAGTACTCACCAGACACCAAATATGCCATCTGCCACCACCTTGAGTTTGGACTTCCTGGCCTCTAGAACTGTAAGAAATAAATCTTGTTATTTATAAGCCATCCAGTCTGTGGTATATTATTATGGCAGCCTGAACAGACTAAGACACTTGTCCCTATATACATTTGGATACCTGCTTTTCAAATTCAACCTACTCTTCAAAAGTGGTACTTTGGTTTGGGTTCTAGGTGGGGATACCATCTGCCACCATTCTAACAGTTGTGTTGCTCTGAGCTTATCACTAGACGAAAGAATCAGTAAGAATGAATAAAGAATAACTTTATTCACTAATAACTGAATAAGAACTGATTGAATAAAGAACTGAATAAAGAATAACTACCACTAGATAGCTCCTTCCTCCAAAGAAAACTTTTTTAATCAGCTGTACATATATAGATTTGTAAGTATTTTCATATTAATATGCATTTATAAATATCTTATCTTGCTATTTTTAGTGATAACTGTAATCTGGAAAATATATAAAGCCTTTGACATAGCAATGAGTGTTGAAGAGGACTTGAGACTCCACTGTATGTCTTTGAATAAATCTGGTGATTTAATAATGAAATTAATGGTAGGCAAGAAATGTTCTTTCATAATTCCTGCATTGACCATTCAGTGAGTCCCAGTATTACTGTCCTACGAGAGCAATAAAAAAGCCAAATTAATTGAAAGACTCCCAACCTGGCAAAGAGTAAACATTTTTTCCTTGCTCTCCCTTTATGCTTGCTATAAATGAAAAAAATACAATTATGGATCATTCTTTTGTCATTTTATAATAATTAAGACTCATTTAATAATAGCATTCTTTGTAATACCATTATCTATTACATCATTTATGTATCTATAAATGTGAAATACTTTAAATATAAAGTAAAATATTTTCTTTAACTTTTTAAGAATAATCAGCTATTTCCTACTGACAATTTAAGACAAAAATTTAGGCTTTTTCCCATAGAGAAGGGATAAACCAAAACAGGTATACTTAAGAATAAGTAGAAGTTGTATTTCAGGCACCAAGAAAAATAGAAAATACATGTTACATTGTAGAATAAATATAAATCTGTTTTATTTATCAGAATATCATAGTAGACTATATCTTTGCATTACATTTTTACATATCTTATTTTTATATTATGATTTATCAAATGATGGGAACTATAGTTTGGAAATGAAACTGGCTTTTAGAGTAACTTCTGTAATGAAATTAAGTTGAGCAATTTAAATTTATTCATGAAAGTGAATTCAGCAGTTAATTGTTGATGATAAATATCTAACTCCTATAAATGAAGATTTACATTCACTTCTAAATCATAATAGAATAAAATCTAAATCTGTATCCTTTTAAATTAGGAGTATCTTCCTAGAAGACATCTTTAATTATTCTGACATGAGAGTCTGGTCTGATTCATAAGAAATGTTACAGCAACCCAAACACTGATGCTTTCAGAATGGCAGCCATTGTCAGCATAATTCCTGGTCACAGAAACCAGCAAAATTGGAGATCTGCACAGTTATATTTTGTGCCAGCCAAGGAATTCTCTAGTTAGAGGCTATAACTGCCAAATCTCCACCTTCAAGAAGTTTAAGACACAGTGCAAGATGAAGTCTTATGGAGGCAACAACGTACAAAATAGTGTGATAGGTGTTATAAAAGGTGAAATATTTGTGCAAGGAGCACCCATAGGACAAGTATTTAATCCACTCTTGAGGGCGTTGGGAAGTTTTCAAGCTACTGCTGCTGTTAATAACCACTAATGTTTTTGGGACACTAATTATCGCCAGGCACTATGCCAACATATAGCATTTCCCTGATTTTTACAGATGAGAAAACTGAGGACTAAACATTAGGAACTGGGAGTTCCCTGGGAGTCTACTGGTTAGGACTCAGCCAAAAAAAAAAAAGATCAGACAGTCAAGGCTTGAGTTTCCCAGTCCATCCAACTCCAAAGTCTATGTTCCTAATTACTGATGCACTGAGCTGAACAAGGCCACCTTGGAGACTTGTTACTGCAAGTGTCTTTGTAAGAAAGAGTAAGGCAGAGTTTATGAAGAGTTTGGGCTTCTGCTGAATGATTTCAGGGAGGGACTAGGGAAACAGGCAGCTTAGTAATTGGGTATCTCAGTAATTTTGATTTGGATGAGAGAGGAACAAAGACAAGCCAGGAAGGAAGTTATCCAATTATTAAAAGAAGGGGGTTGTTAATCCTTTTGCAGTTGCAACGTGTCCTTGGGAGAAACGTTTTTTCTTGGTCTTACGTGTGTAAACCACAGTCTAATTATTAGCAGGATTGATTTTGCTTTCTCAATCTCTTACTCTTGTTGCCCCAGTTTAATTCCTTGTTACTTCTCACCTAGATTGCTTTATTATGGCTGTATCCTTTATACTGCAAACCAGTCACTTACCTAAAAGACAAATACGATCACAAAAACCTCAACTCAACTTGCAACGGTTCCCTATTCCCTAAAGAGCATAATTAAAGCTTTTGGGAATGGCCCTTCCCCATAACCTAGCACCAGCCACCTCTATCGCTGTATTCCTTGATACTCTCATATTGCCCTTTATACTCGATGGCCAAAATTCTCGCGGTTCTGGCAGATTCCACGTTGTTTCATCGCTCAGTGCCTTCGCTTGTGCTGATTTACCTGCAAGTCCATTCCCAGACTTCTCCACCTGAGTAATAGCCCTTCGTGCCTGGGTGCTAAATAGCTTTAGTAGTGTTAGACGCTTTGTTACCCTATGGTCTGTGGCCCACCAGAGTCCTCTGTCCATGGGATTCTCCAGGATACTGGAGCGGTTTGCCATTTCCTATGTCAGGGGATCTTCCCCACCCAGGTATTGAACCCACGTCTCTTTCCTGCATTGGCAGGTGGGTTACCCAACTGCCTTCAAAACAACTCAGGCATTAGAAAGCTCTCCTTGAATTCCCAAGTGGCCTATGTAATGTAAACTGAGTTGCCTATATCATATAATCTTATTTGTGAATTGGTCCTTCTCTGTCTCTAGGTTGGAAATTCCTTGGGAGCAGAGGTTGCACCTCTGTAGCCTCTAGAGCCGGCAGGTGTCAGTGGAAGGGGGAGGACTGGAGGGCTGTCTGAGGCGACGATAAGTGAAACCACGAATGGAGGCACAGCCTCGGACTGGAAAGGAAGGCTAGCCGCGTTGTTTAGGATGAGGCTTCGTGAATGGATGACAAGAAAAGGAGAGGTGTGACTAACTTCTTGGCCACAAAACACCTCACAACGAGTTGGGGAGAGGTAATGATAACGCACTGGGGAAGCGCTAGGAGAGAAGAATTACTTGCAGGGCGGGGTAGGTGCCCCAGAGGATTTTTCGGGAAGGAGACATTTAGTTGTGCAGACTTCGGGAACACGAGCCACCTACCCCGGCCTTTAGTCTTTGGTCAGTCGGAGCAGAGAAACGCTCCCCTCCACGCCCTCGCGAGAAGCCGCGCAGCAACTGCGCCTGCGCTCGTCCTCAAGCCCGCCTTTTCCGGCCGGCTCCTGTGGGCGTGGCGGCGCTGGCAAGATGGCGGCGCCCGAGAATATGCTGTTTTCGGAGAAGCTGAGGTGAGCTGGGTTAGGAGAGATGAGCTGACGAGAAAAGGGGACGGAGCAGACCGAGGCTGGGCATGGAAGATGTGCAAGCATGAAGTAAAGGGGGAGCTGGGCCAAGCAGACGAGCCACCGCGGCAGCTCTATCCTTTCCCTGGGCGCGCCTGAATTACCAGTGGGCATCTGTGGGCTCAGGGAGGCGAGAAGGGGAGCAGAGGGGGATGGAGAAGACCTGCCATGTGCGCATGGGATGGCGAGGCGGTGGTAAAGGCATGTTCTGTAATTAAAACGCGGGAAGCAAGATTTCACTGTTGGAGTTCCTATCACTGGGCGCGGAGGAGAGGGGAGCTCAGGCAGTGCTGCAGTTGCGGTCGCTGACGCTGGAGTGTGTGTGTCTTGTTTTTCCAGCCACAAAAAGTACAGGGCCGCCCTGAAGAAGGAGAAACGAAAGAAACGGCGACAGGAACTCGCTCGACTGAGAGACTCTGGTAATGGACTTACTTGTTTTCTGTGTATGAAATTGCTCCCGCGACTCTCGTCCAAGTACTGTTAGCAGATACACAGTTGCTTGTGGCCATGACCCCTCAAAAAGTTGTTAGACCCATATCAGAAACAATGGTAAAAGTTCTCAAGAGGGGGAAGAAGTCATGGTGAATCATCACCCACTGATTACGTGGAAGTATTTATAAAGTATCTAATATTACAGGTGCAGGCATCATGAATTACAGCAGCTAGCACAGCCCTTGCACATAGTAAGTATTCAGCGAATATTTTTCTTTGTAAAACCAGCAGGATTCGAGGGGTTTAGACATTTTGCAAGTTTTTCTCAAACTACACTAACGTGAGAGACCCCTTGTTCATCTTATTTAAATACAAACAGATAAAATTAATTATGAAACTTGGTTTTTGGTTTGGCCACACTGCGTGGCATGTGGGGTGTTAGTTTCCACACCAGGGATGGACCCCATGTCCCCTGCAGTGGAAATGCGGAGTCTTAACCACTCGACCGCCAGATAGGCCCCTATATCTACATTTGTGTAATGTTAGGGATGATGGGCGGAGGAGGCAATGGCACCCCACTCCAGTGTTCTTGCCTGGAGAATCCAGGGACGGCGGAGCCTGGTGGGCTGCCGTCTATGGGGTCTGACAGAGTCGGACACGACTGAAGCGACTTAGCAGCAGCAGCAGCAGGGATGATGAGAAACAGATGCTCAGGACATTAACATGGTACTGAGTGGAGTTTGGAATGCTACTACTACTATTGCCATGTGGTTATTTATCACTTTTTCTTCCTATTAAAATACTGTGGGAACCTTCATCTGTACTGGTGGTGGCCCTCACATGGCAGAATCTAATGTCTGTTTATTAAACCTACCTGTTTAATGACCTTAGTTGTAAAGTTATATAGTAGTAATAAATGCACATGGAAGCACTAAAATAACACAGGAGTACTGAGTTAAAATGGTTGTCATGTACATTAACCAGAATATGCCTAGTAAATTATCCTGGACAGTTCTTGAAGTCCACAGACCATGGCCTCAAGGAACCAGGATTTTTGGACCTTGAGAAAAATAGCCATAGAGATTTTATTTATCATTAGAGTTGCCCAGAAACTGTTTAAGTAGCAATACTTGGGATATTTAGAGTGAAAGGAACAGTGCATTGCCCTGCAGCCTGTATTACTATCTCTTTTTTAATTCAAAACTGGTCCACTTGAGACAGGATAAAGCATCAGGGATAAAAGGAGAAACAGGGTAGATTGGCATTATTGATGCCCTTAGTAATTCCCCACCCTCCTTAAAGTTCTCGGTTTCCTTACTATGCTAACCTGTTTTCTTGTAACATGCCCCAACTTTTTAAAAGTCTTTCTCTTTTTCTTTACATACTTCAATTCCAATGTATTGCATTGATATTTTTTATTCCCTTTTAACTCTGTAAAGCGCATTTGGAGTAAGCCTCTGAATAGGCAAGTGGATGTGTCCTTTGGCAGTTGATAGTCAGTTGAAGGATGCAGCTCACTGGTCTGCTCATGATTATATATGGTTAATGGCAGAGCCACAATGAAGCACTTGCCCCTGGATGACTGCTCCTGCTTTGGCCTACTCGAACTCACAATTTTTTACTTAGTGGTGCTTCATGAATACTGTGGTCAACAAACACTGCTGTGGGTTGTAGCACACTTGGATGTCCAAACATTACCCAGAAGATTAGAATATAGAAATATTCTGTAAGAATTGCTCTAGAGTGAATTGGCAAGTGATTGGTAGAAATTTCTGGATTATCAACCTCTCTATTACAGGTAGCTTCTTTAGCACCCAATTCAACTTGAAATAACCTGAAATAAGCGGCATTACCAGAAATTAAGGTAACATGAAGGAAAAATGGAAGCTGGAAAACTGAATGATTCCATATATAGTTACATGTATAATACAGTTAGATACACTCTTGCCCCTTAAACAGCGTGGGTTTTGAACTGCGCACGTTCACTTATATGTGGATTTTCTTCAGCAGTAAATACTATTGTACTACATGGTCTGCAGTTGGGTGAATCCAAGGATGCAGAACTGCAGATATGGAAGAACTGTGAATGTGGAGGGCTGACTTTAAAGTTATACATGGATTTTCAACTGCATAGAGGGCCAGTGCCTGTAACCACCGCATCATTCAGTGGTTCAGTACTGTAGTTATCTAGGACTAGGTGAGCCTTTGGTTAGACCTATACTTAATATGGGCTTCCCAGGTGGCTCAGACAGTAAAGAATCTGCCTGCAGTGTGGGAGACCCAGGTTCTATCCCTGAGTCGGGAAGATCCCTTGGAGAAGAGAATGGCTACCCACTTCAGTATTCTTGCTTGGAGAATTCCATGGACAGAGGAGCCTGTTGGGCTACAGTCCATGAGATCGAAAAGAGTTGGACACAACTGAGTGACTAACACTTTTCACTTTTTAAATACTTAATGTATGTGACAGACATTATATTTTTCCATTTAGCCTGAGATCTTCTGTTATAGTTCTTAAGATCACTGCAGTTTTCCTCCTTTTTTTTCTCCCCACAAATTTAAATTTTGAGTAGAAGAAGATATAGATTTTAATTATATTAGGACTTATTTTCCCATGTTTTTACTTTGAAAATGTTCCAATGTACAGAAAGTCGAAATGTACGGTAGACATCCATGAACCCTTTGCCTAGGTTTGTCAGTTGTTAACATTTTGCCTTACTTTCTCTGTATATAGATAGATAGACACATGTACAAATTTTTTCTGAACCTTTTGCATGTCAGTTACATATACATAGCCCTCACCCCTAAATACTTAAGCCTGCATCTCTTAAGAATAAGGCCACGATACTAAACAAATAAAGGAGTAGTAATTCAGCAATATGATATACACAGACCATATGTAAACTTTCCCAGTTCAAGTTTGGTTATTTTGAAAAGCTCAAGCCAGTTGTTTTGTGGAATGCCCTGCATTCTAGATTAGTACGTCTTCTGAGTATCCTCAGGTACACTCTGTGGCAAAATACTACACAGTTGATGCTTTATAGCTCTCATTGCATATATCTGGGGCCTCTCATGTCAAGTTGTTCCACTCCTAGTGATGCGAAGTGTGGTCAAAGTGTTGCCAATCGGATGGCTCCACTGTAATAGATATTTCCCCCTTTGTAATTAGTATTCATCTGTAGGCTGGTATTCTGAGATAGTGTAAATAAATATCCTCTTCCCAACAGTTAGTTCCTACAGTGGGGTACAGCAGTGAGGACTGTTCTGCTTAAGTCTTTCTACACTTTTCAGTTGCCATTCTTCTATAAAGATGGATGTTCCCTCCCATATCTCACCATTTTAGGGGGTATCAGTTTAATGTGTTAATCTACTACCATTATTGTTCTTTTCAATGTTCACATTGTTCCAATTTGGGTGGTTGGGGCCCTTTATTGTTAGAAAGTTTTAAAAAGAGGTTTGTACCATAATTGTAAAGATAAAAAATTTATATAATTTTTTTCCTGAATTATTGACCAAGGCTTTGTAATACACGGATAGTGTTCTAAAACATTTACATTCCTTTAGGACTCTCACAGAAGGAGGAGGAAGAGGAGGCAGTGGCAGATGCTTTTACTGAAGAACAAGAAGAAGAAGAGAGGCTATTGGAAAGAGAGAGGTCAGCACTGATTGAAGCTCTTTCTGCAAGCCCAGTTCTTTTACTTGAATATCCTAAGTCTTTGCTAACTAGGACAGGTCTTCTTTACACAATCTTATACAAAATAGATCTTGTAAAATGCCTTGGATAAGCTGTTTAAATCTCTAGTTGATGGGCTGATACAAGATGTTGTCTTTAAAAAAAGTTTTTTCACTCTTTTGCTAATTTGTAAATGGTTTTTGGAAAAAAAAATCCAGATAATTAGTAAGTGTAAACAGTGAAAAGACTTCAATAAACTCCACATACCTAAAGATAGCCACTGTTAAGAAGGTAAGAAAGAAACTGTAGATGAATATATATATATATATTTCTTTCGTGGGATGATATTTATACATATTTTTCTATAGATTGTTTTTTTCCACTAAGTGTATAGGACATTTACTTCAATGTTGATACAGAGATCTAATTGAACCATTTCAATAGCAACACAGTATCCATTGTATGACTAGCATAATTTATTCCCTAGTCATAATTTATAGGTCTCTACTGATGAATGTTTAGTTCTCTAAATAAATGTTATTTACTGTTAAATCACATTCATTTACCATGGTATTATTAATTTACTGTCATTTACTATTTGTTATTTATTTACATTCAGGCTTTTTACTATTATTAAAAAAAGTTGCAGCAAGTATCCATGATTATATATCCTCGGTATTGTCCTATTATTTCCTTAGAAAAATGCCAAGAGGAAAAGTGCACATAAAATGCACTTTTTTGCAGGTAGAAAGAGCATCCCGGTTTGCAGTTCGCCACCTTTCCAAGAGTGAATCAAGGTGCCCGTCTCTCCATACTGTCACTCACAATAGGCATTATCAATTCTTAAAACTTCTATAGTAAAAAGTTATTTCTCATCGTTTCAAATGTACATTTAAAAAAACCTTTCATTAGAGTACAGTTGATTTACAATGTTGCATTACTTTCTTCTGTATAGCAAAGTGAATCAGTTGTATGTATACTTATATCCACTCCTTTTTTAGATTCTTTTCCCATATAGGTCATTACAGAGTATTGAGTAGAGTTCAGATATATACTACTTAATTCATAGGTTGAGTATCTTTTTATATATTATCTATTTGTAGATTGCTTAAACCTTTCTCTTTGGGGATACATTTTTTTTTTGTAATGTAAGCAGTGTTATTACTTGATTAAGGATATTATTCCTATATCTGTCATGTGTGTGATGTATATTTTTTTCATTTGTCATCAGTCCTAACTTAGATTCCAGTGTTAGTTACTTAACTTGATTTCCATGTTGTTAATTTCATCATGATATCTGGCCTTGGTGTCTGACTTCAAAAGGCCTTCCCCAGCACAAGATGACAAAAATATTCTGCTCTTTTTTTCTTTTGATATTTTTCAGGGAGTAGTGTTTTGTTTACTGGGCTTTTTTAAAAAGTGGTACACAATAATAGGAATTTGCTTAATGCTACTCAACTGTACACTTAAATGGTAAGTCTTATGATATATATACTTTGCCACAACAAAAAATAAATAATATTTTAAAGGAAAAAAAACTTGATAGACCCTCTCCAGCTATTTAGTGTGTTCACTGGTAATGTTGCTTCTTTTCTTGTAATTAATTCCTATTACCTGCCTAAGCACATAAGTAGGTGGAAATATCAAAGTGCTAGGGGGAAAAAAAGGTAGTGGTGATGGGAAACATGGAGTTGGATTCAGCCAGATCTGCATTCCATTCTTGGCCCTGCTACTTACTAGCTGTGTTCAAGTTGCTTAATCTCTCTAAGCTTCAATTTCTTTACCCTAAATAGGGACATAAACAGGGACTTCCCTGGTGGTCCAGTAGTTAGGACTCCCTGGTTGGGGAACTAAGATCCCGCATGCTGCATGGCGTAGCCAAAAAATATGATAATAATAATCATGAGATTAATAAGGTGGTAAATGTATAGTGCTTAACATAGTGTGAACAGATAGGAGGTGCTATAATAACTCTGGTTGTTGTTATTAGAGATTTCTGTCATGATGAAGATAATATGTGTAGCATGAAAGAGGGAAGTCTTTTTTTTTTGCTTCCCCATGTACTTAGGTGCTTCTTTTAAATCACATACATGTGTCTTTGCGTTCCATTAATATTTGTTTATTTCTTTAAGAGTTGCATAATACTTTACTGTTGAAAAGCAGGATAATTATTTGAAAATACTGCACTTCATGAATCAGAGTTCTGCACACTGAAACATCTACATATACCCCATCACATACACAGAAACGCTGACATATGCAACATGCCAGTCTCTGCCATGGCTAAAAGATGGGTTCCTGGAATCTGTAGTTGGAAATGGAATACTTTCTCCCATCGTGTATTTGAAATTGCGGTTGGGTCCCCAGACTAGACATAAAACCTTATTTAAGTCCTGATGTCCCTGAAGTAATATAATATAGCACAGTTTCTCATATTTCATTTTCCTTTTACAAATTCAGTGGGACAATATACAGTCTAGATTATAAGCACCAAATTGGCTAATAAACTTTTGAAATATAACCTTTAAGTTGGAAACTTGTGGTATTGGATATCTGAGATGCCATTTTAATACAAGATCACTCTTTATAACTGGTCATTTCTAAACATAAACTAGACACCCACGCATTTTTTTTAAATTCTTTGTCATCTGTTCTTAAAACCTGTAGGTTTATTTTAAAGACGTGATCATAATATAGTTCTCTTTTGCTTGAGGCAAACCAAATCTCTGAACTGTAAAGAATAGCAGTCCAAGGGTTAGAGCAGGAGATGCCAGGTCATGCTACAATCCTGCATTTGGCACTTTTAAAATGCATGGAACAGGAAGGGTAATACTTTCTGAATGTGAAAAGCTGGATGTTACTCACTTATTGGCACCTAAAGGTTTGTGACATCGTATAAGAGACAGGGATCAAGACCATCCCCAAGAAAAAGAAATGCAAAAAAGCAAAATGACTGTCTGAGGAAGCCTTACAAATAGCTGTGAAAAGAAGAGAAGCGAAAAGCAAAGGAGAAAAGGAAAGATATACCCATTTGAATGCAGAGTTCCAAAGAATAGCTAGGAGAGATAAGAAAGCCTTCCTCAGCGATCAATGCAAAGAGATAGAGGAAAACAATAGAAGAGGAAAGACTAGAGATCTCTTCAAGAAAATTAGAGATACCAAGGGAACATTTCAAACAAAGATGGGCTCAATAAAGGACAGAAATGGTATGGGCCTAACAGAAGCAAAAGATATTAAGAAGAGGTGGAAAGAATACACAGAAGAACTATACAAAAAAGATCTTCACGACCCAGATAATCATAATGGTGTGATCACTCACCTAGAACCAGACATCCTAGAATGTGAAGTCAAGTGGGCCGTAGGAAGCATCACTACAAACAAAGCTAGTGGAGGTGATGGAATTCCAGTTGAGCTAGTTCAAATTCTAAAAGATGATGCTGTGAAAGTGCTGCACTCAATATGTCAGCAAATTTGGAAAACTCAGCAGTGGCCACAGGATTGGAAAAGATCAGTTTTCATTCCAATCCCAAAGAAAGGCAATGCCAAAGAGTGCTCAAATTACCACACACGTGCACTCATCTCACACACTAGCAAAGTAATGCTCAAAATTCTCCAAGCCAGGCTTCAACAATACGTGAACCATGAACTTCCAGATGTTCAAGCTGGTATTAGATAAGGCAGAGGAACCAGAGATCAAATTGCCAGCATCTGCTGGATCATCGAAAAAGCAAGAGAGTTCCAGAAAAACATCTATTTCTGCTTTATTGACAAAGCCTTTGACTTTGTGGATCACAATAAACTGTGGGAAGTTCTGAAGGAGATGGGAATACTAGACCATCTGACCTGCCTCTTGAGAAACCTGTATGCAGGTTAGGAAGCAATAGTTCAAATTGGACATGGAACAACAGACTGGTTCCAAATAGGAAAAGGAGTACCTCAAGGCTGTATATTGTCACCCTGCTTATTTAACTTATATGCAGAGTACATCACGAGAAACACTGGGCTGGAAGAAGCACAAGCTGGAATCAAGATTGCCAGGAGAAATATCAATAACCTCAGATATGCAGATGACACCACCCTTATGGCAGAAAGTAAAGAAGAACTAAAGAGCCTCTTGAAGAAAGTGAAAGAGGAGAGTGAAAAAGTTGGGTTAAAGCTCAACATTCAGAAAACTAAGATCATGGCATCCGGTCCCATCACTTCATGGCAAATAGATGGGAAACAGTGGCTGACTATTTTTTTGGGCTCCCAAATCACTGCAGATGGTGATTGTAGCCATGAAATTAAAAGACGCTTATTCCTTGGAAGGAAAGTTATGACCAACCTAGACAGCATATTTTAAAAAGCAGAGACATTACTTTGCCAACAAAGGTCTGTCTAGTCAAGGCTATGGTTTTTCCAGTGGTCACGTATGGATGTGAGAGTTGGACCATAAAGAAAACTGAGCGCAGAAGAATTGATGCTTTTGAACTGTGGCGTTGGAGAAGACTCTTGAGAGTCCCTTGGACTGCAAGTAGATCCAACCAGTCCATCCTAAAGGAGATCAGTCCTGGGTGTTCATTGGAAGGACTGATGTTGAAGCTGAAACTCCAATACTTTGACCACCTGATGTGAAGAGCTTCTCATTTGAAAGACCCTGATGATGGGAAAGATTGAAGGCAGGAGGAGAAGGGGACGATGGAGGATGAGATGGTTGGATGACATCACTGACTCAATGGACATGAGTTTGGGTAAACTCTGGGAGTTGGTGATGGACAGGGAGGCCTGGCATGTTGCGGTTCATGGGGTCGCAAAGAGTCGGACACGACTGAGCGACTGAACTGAAACATCACTGTGGCCAACCTAAAGAGAAAGCTAGAGTGTCATTGTTTTGTGTAAAGATGTTACAGTTAGGAAATTTAGAAGTAGTGATTTTACACTGTTTCCCTCTAGGAGGATAGTTGCTAAAATGCAGTGCTTTTCCAAGATCACTACTAATATATCCTGGTCCTCTTACCTCCACTTAACTGCTTTCTAGAAAATATCTTTCATGATACTTTCATCATTCACAAAATGTCATTTTACTGTCATATATGTTTGGATGTATTTGATTAGCGCCCATTCCTTTTATTTGATCACATCATTACATCAATAGGCAAAAATTACATGAGGAATGGTTGCTGCGGGAGCAGAAGGCACAAGAAGAATTCAGAATAAAGAAGGAAAAGGAAGAGGCAGCTAGAAAACGGCAGGAAGAACAAGAGGTATGGTACTAATCAGATAACCAGTTAACTAACTAGTAACCAAAATGACTCTCAGTGAGAGTTACATACCTTGAACTTTAAAAACCAGATGTTTAGGGCTTCCCTGGTGGTCCAGTGGCTAAGACTCTGTGCTCCCAATGCAGGGGGCCTGGGTTTGGTCCTTGGTCAGGGAACTAGATCCTGCGTGCTGCAACTGAGACCTGGTGCAACCATTAAAAAATGGGGAGGGATGTTGTTCATATTACCAATGTTAACATTTTCCATTGATTTGCCCCATATGCCAAATGTTGTAAAAACGTGAGTCTGAAAAAAATTACCTTTCTTCTTTTTATTTTTTTCCCTCTGTAAAGAGAAAGTTAAAGGAAGAATGGGAAGAACAGCAGAGAAAAGAGAGAGAAGAGGAGCAGCAGAAGCTACAGGAGAAGAAAGAAAGAGAGGTGATTCCTGCCACAGGAGGATAAACGCACTGCGTATCCTCTTAGTGGGTGGATGGGGTGAATGATGGGGTGGAACAATAAGCTATAGGCATATCAGGGTTTGAGCTTGGTGTTTTTCTTTAGAAAGAGTCATGTTTTTAGTTTGGATAAACACTAACATTTTCTTGATGCTTTTCTCTGGATGTTTGCTGTGGCAGATGCCTTAAATTAAGGTTTTTTCCACCAACTCTACCTATCTTATATACCTATATACCAGGGATTGGCCAGCTTTTTCTGTAAAGGGCCAGAGTAAATATTTCAGGCTTTATGGTCTGTATGGTCTCTGTTGAAAACATCCAATAGTGCCAGTGTCCCGTAAAAGCACCCATAGGTAACATACAAATAAAGGGTTGTGGCCAAATTCCAATAAAACCTTATTGTTTTATTGATAAAAACAGGCAGCTGACCCCTGCTTTACACTTTGTACCACTCCACAGCAGACAGTGTTTTTCTGAGGTTTTGTTGTATATGGGTTGACTTACCTAGTGAATACTATTTTTTATAGTTTCCACCTTTGTTTGATTCATAAGAGACTTCACTACTTTGGACATGTCAGCAAGAACTAATAGATTGAAAGAAATCAGAAGCTCAAGTATTGAGAGATTAGGAAATATTTTTTGTTATTAAGTTTTGACTTCTTTTCTAACTTGTGCTCTAAAGGCAGTTGTAAGTAACATAGTTGCTCACAAAAAAAGAATCTTAAGGTATTTGTATACATCTCTATCTTCTAGGATTGTTTTTAAAGATTGCTTTGGTCTGTTTTGCTGCTATTCCTTAACAGTGCATTTATTTCAAAGATATCACAGCTCATCTTTCCTTCACTGATTCATCAGGATGTATCTTTTCTGTGATATTGCTATATTTGAATAGCAGAAAATTAGGTAATCACCTGCTCATGGGAAAAATGCATTTGTTTACATCCTAGTCATAATGGGGTAGAAGCAACCTTTGTTTCTTGTGTCTCAGGCCATTGGTTAATTCCAGTGTAAATTTTAAACACCCTTACTTGAGTACTGCTTTCCAGATGAGGCAAGATCATGCTAGGTTTTTACGGGGCAGGAAAATTGTTTGGAGCTTGTCATATTTTTTTTTTTTTAGAGCGAGAGTAATAAATTTCTATTTTAACAGTGGAATGGTTTTCAATTGAGGTCTTTCTGGCACCAGATAAAAGCTAAAGTTTTTGTTTCAAAGGAAGTCTGGTGAGACATAAGGAGAAGCGGGTAAAATGAAGTCAATTCTAAGCATATATAAAGGGATCTGCATTCTGAGTTTCTGCTGTGAGCTAGATAGATGCTTCTCTGATAGTGGAGATAGGGCAGCTACAAAGATCTGTATTCATTGCGTTCCATTTCTTGAAGGGGAAACTGAATGATAAATAACCAAAAAGATCATTTTAGGTGCTTTAAGGTAATGGTATGTGGTAATGGAGAAGGCAATGGCACCTCACTCCAGTACTCTTGCCTGGAAAATCCCATGGACAGAGGAGCCTGGTGGGCTGCAGTCCATGGGGTCGCGAAGAGTCCGACATGACAGAGCAACTTCACTTTCATGCATTGGAGAAGGAAATGGCAACCCACTCCAGTATTCTTGCCTAGAGAATCCCAGGGATGGGGGAGCCTGGTGGGCTGCCATGTATGGGGTCGCACAGAGTCAGACATGACTGAAGTGACTTAGCAGCAGCAGCAACATGTGGTATAAAGAAAGAAAGAAGGTCACATGACAGACTGATTGCGGTAGGAAACTACGCCTTTCAATTGATTGCCTGTCAAGGAAGACTGCTCTGAGGAGGTGCCGATGTGTGAACTGACGGCTGAGTGTAGAGATCTTGGGGAGAAGGATTCCAGGCAGAGGCACGGAGGTCTGAGCCTGGAGCTGAAAGGAGGTCAGGATGCCTAAATCCTAGAGACCAAAAAGAGGAGAGCGACAGGGGTGGGCCCAAGTTCAGGAGGGTAGGCAGGGTCATTCATGTAAGGCCTGGGTGGGAAGGAGTTTGGATTTTACCTGAAGTGTCATGGGAAGCCATTAAAGAGTTTTGAAGCAGGGACTGACTTCATTTAATTTATATCTTTACCTTTAACAGATCATTCTAACTTTTGTATAAAGAATAGCGGGTGGTGGTTGGGAGTGATGACCAAGGAGGCAAGAGTAGAACTGTGGTGACCAGTTAGAAGGCTGCTGCTCCAAACAGGACATGATGGTGGTTTGGATGACAGTTGATGCTTAATACAGAGAAGTACACAGATTTGTAATGAGTCGTGGCAGTTAGCGGAACTCTAGCTGGTAGGCTGAATGGGCAGGAAGGGGAAAGGAGGAGAAGAGAATTCAAGCCATACGTTTTTAATTTGAGCATGTAGGCACATGCAGCTCTGTTTTCTGAGGTGAGGCATTTAGATGGGTGAGGGGTAGGGAAGAGTAGAGTTCCATTTTGAGCACATTAAGTTACTAAGGACCCTTACATGGCCAGGTAGTTAATCAAGTAAGCAGCTAGACATATGAGTCTTCTATGTATTGCTTTAAGGAACTAGGGAAAAGTCTGTCAAACATAATTTAAAGCTTATTTAAATGCCAAGGAGGTAAAATTTTACTGGCATAGTGCAGAACTGTGATACTGCCTTATCAGAAAGTTTGAGATTTTTCATCAGTCCCAGTTCCTACTGTTCATATCATAATGTAGCATCTGTTAAGTGTTTGTGATGTTTCAGCTACCATTGTCTTTTATGATATTCACTAGTACCTCAGCTTAAAAACTAGAATGTGGAATGTATGTTCAAATCTGCCAAATATTACTTTTACTGAAACTATTAGAAGACTATGTTTTCAAATGTTAGCTGTTTAATGTCCTAATTGAATGAAGATTCTCAGCTGTATGTCTTTTGAAAGCTTTTCAGAAGATCGTGCTATAGAAAGCAAATTACAACATGAAGCCTTTTGTGTGATGGGTTTTTTAAAATTGTTATACATGAGATTCTTAACCAGATAAACCAGATATGAGTTACCTGACTTCGAAGGTTTTCATTAGTCCTGTGTTTGCACCATTTGTAGGAAGCTGTGCAGAAGATGCTGGAGCAGGCTGAAAATGAGGTATTTTCAAAACCTTTCATTAACAATTTAAGGCCAATGAACATTTCTTTAAAAACACTATTTCCAGTAATGTTAATTTTGTGGTAAGTTACTTAGATACTGTCTGAATGTGGGATTCACATCTGAGGCTCTGTGATTTCTACAATAGCAACAACAAAAGTGAATTGATGAACAAAAGCAAAAATCACCCCTGTGGACTGGACCTGTTTATAATCCTTAAAGAATGTATAATCAGCCTCACACATTTTTATACCCAGATGGATGTTTTAACTTGATTCAGAGTAAATCACGGGATAGTTCCCTAACAAGTCCTTTGACTCTTTTCAGAATCGATGGACAGAAGGGAAACCTTGGTGGCTGCTCCTGGTAGCCGTGGCAATGCCTGATGCTGGACAGTGCCCGGGAACCAAGAGAGACACATAGCCCCTATCTCATGACAGTTGTTTGTAGAGTCTTGGTTGTGTGGCACAACTTAAATGTGTATATTTTTACAGGAATCTGTTTTTATTTTTGACCGAAATATTTGAATACCTTTTAAACATTTAATTCTTTGTGGATTTTTACATCAAATAAAGTTACGGTTATTTTCAACAGTTGGAAAATGGTGCCACATGGCAAAACCCAGAACCACCCACGGAATTAAGAGTAATGGAGAAAGATCGAGCTAATTGTCCATTCTACAGTAAAACGGGAGCATGCAGATTTGGAGATAGGTAACCAATTTTGTTTTATTGTGTCAGAGTTCAGTGACTCAAAACATCAAGGTTTCCAAGTTCCCTTTTGGGGAGCGGCACAGGCTGGAGTTTGAAATGTTCACGTTCATTCAGGCCTCTGCTATGTTCTTGCTGCTGCTCTAGTTCCCCAAGCTGAGTGTCCCCTGCTCCCCAACACCCCCCTCCCCGCCCGCCCCTGGGTGGGTTGGTCCAGTTCTCTGGCAGGGCTTCCTTTTCATTCCTCCCATAGCTGTCTGAGGACCTTTCACTTTTGTTTTCTTCCTGCGCTTATATTGGTCCACATGGGTGAACTGGGATGAGGAAATCTATTTCAAAAGATTGGAGCAGCCTGGCTTTACTTTTTGAATGGCAAACACTGTGCATGAAGAAGGCTTTAAAAACTGGCATGCCCAAAGGGATGTCTGTGAAAGACAGGATCTGAATGAGTAGAGAAAAATTGTAGTGCGCATTCTCAGTCTGCTCTGATTGAGGAACAGACGCAGGGTTCAGCATCTGGCTTTAGTGGCTATAATGGTGAGAAAGTTACTTAAGCCCTTTATGCCTTAGATTCCTCATCTGTAAAATGGAGATTAAAAGTAGTACCCCCCACCCCAAGGCAGTTGTGAGGCTGAAATCAGTGAATTCAGGGAAAGCAGGTTGAATATGGCAGGCCCATGGCAAGCGCTGTGTTTGCTGTTAATTTCTTTTTGTTACTGTTGCCATTATTCTCTGAGACCCTCTGGTTCCCTGCCTCTTTTGGATCAATGATTTTAAAACAGGACATTCACGTAGAAAACTAAGTGTTGATGTTTTGATTCATTTAGCAAATATTTAAATATCAACTGTATGGCAGGCAGTGGTGATTTTTATAATTTGGCTTGTTTATGAACTTAAAGTGGATAAATAATTCATAATGGTGAATAAATCCATCTGAGGCAAAATCTAATTATTACTTTTCATTCTGCAGAAGAAAAGATCTAATTATATCTTAGTGTCTTATTCATCATAAAAAGGGATATGTATTTAATGAGAAACTGTATGTTGTCTCTCATGTTTATTTTATTCATAAAATTATACATGCTGTGAGCTTTATTTCCTTCTTTGAAAATATGAACCTTCTCTAGCTTTCTCTTTCTTTTTAAATTTAAGCCGTCACATCATTTTACATTTTTTAAGAACAGTGGTTCTCAACCCTGGATTCCAACTAGAATCATCTAGAAAGCTTGAAAAAAATTACGTCTTATCTCAAATTGAGTAAATCAGAGTTTTTGAGACTTGGGCACCCTAATTTTTGAAATGTGCTCAGGTATTTGTAATGTGCCCCAGGATTCAGAGTCACTGATGTAGGATTTGTGACTCCTTTTATGTTTTATAGTTGGGATGCTATATGCCCGGAATATCTGTGAAAGTATTCACAGAATCTGGTCAATAGTGAAAGCCTCCTCTTGAGGAACTGGGCTCCTTTTCCTCCTCTTGAGGAAAAGGAAGAGAGAAAGACTTTATCCCCGTTTGTATCCTTATATGTTTAATTTCATCAAAATAGTAATGATTGATGTAAAACATCCCCCACCAAAGAAAAAAATGTACAGTGAATTACCTTTGAAAGACAACTGAGACTCAATATGAGTTCATATTTGCACTGGCAATGGGAGTGGGGGGGTGGGTTATTGAACCAAATTGTATGTAAAGTTTCCAAGCTGCAGAATTCCTCATTTATGGTATATCTCTAACATTTCCTTAAATGTGAAGGTTTGCAGTCATCGGATTCTGGATTCTTCTGTTGGGCATAAGTGAGAGAAGGGAAGATGTCCTAAATGGTTTCAGGAAATTGGTTGACAGGACTTATTTGTGAAAAGGAGAATGGACTGTCAGGCTCTCAAAACTCAGCCCTGAGAGCCATTTCAAGGAAATATTGACAGTAGTCAGATTAGTTTGTGAAGATTTCTTAATATATTCATAGGCATGTGACATTTCACCATCACAACTATCAAAAAAAAGTTTGAGATTGATTTGGATATTTTCATCACTCAGGTGATGAGTTGTGAAATAAGATTCCGTGAAACTAGCAGTTACAAAATCCAGTACCGTCCCTTCAAACAAAGCTGCTGCTCACCTTTCACAGAGAGCCCCAGTGACTTGCTCAAGATCATACAACTGTCCTTCTCTGTTAAGGTCTATCACATCAGCACACACTCGCATAACCTAAGCATCTCTTTGATCATTTTGTTTCTGTAATTAGTACAGAATTCAATTTTAGAACCTCTCTGAAGTTGATTTTTCTTAGAATCACAGCTTGGAGGGGAGCTCAGGTTTTTTTTTTTTTTTTTTTTTTTGGTCCTTAAAGAACATAATCACTGATGAAAAGTAAAATTCAATGACCAGAGTAGTTATTTATACCTCACTTATTTCCAGAAGTGATTTAAAGAAGGCTCATAGTCTACTACACTGTTTAATAAAATAAATAGAAAGCAAGGAAAGGAGAAGTGCATTACTGTGAATATACAGTACATTTGACTTTGGAGTTGTATCCATCCCACGCAGCAATGAGCTTTGTAGTTCTTACCAAAAAGGAAATGAGTGGGATCTCTGGAATGACAAATTTTCTAGGCATCAGAGTCCAAATGTTTTCCCATAGAATACTGTATAAAGATACTGAGTAGGAAGGTGGACAGTAACTTTCATGGATATTTTATTAACAGTTGCATATGTAATTTTCATGAGAATATTTCTCACAAAGACCTTCAGTAAATAATCACAGCCTAACTTTAGTGTGTAACTTCATTCTATAAAGAACAAAGGTAGTGAGTGCCTGGAGTTCTCCCCTGAGAAGAGAAAAAGAGGCATAGTCAGTTCTACCTGAGGGGGCATTTGGAGACCCATGCCATTTATTGGCTGACCTTCCAGTTTAGGTAATGTCCAACTACCTGATTTTGTGGCAGTCTTACTTGATTCAAGGATCTGAGTAATGGGTAAATAGCATGGCTAAACCGGGAGTTCCCAGACATGATTGACCTTAAGGACCAGGTGTAGAGTTACTTTGAAAACATGGGTTCCTCACTCTTTGAGGTCTGAACAGATTGATCTAGGGCAGGACCTAAGAAATCTCAGCTCTTCCCAGGTGATTCTAAGAATCACATGGGTTTGGGTACAACAGCTTTAGACTGCCTTCCCAGGTATCCCTTGTCTTAGCTGAATTTTCAGTATAGTAGGGCTGGCCTTAAATACACCCAGACTATGTGGACTGTCTCCAGGCCAAGTGGGATTTTTCCCTAGATGGGGAATTTGGCACTGTTCCAAAACTCACAAATGTTCATTTGACATCCTGGGTACTAGAGCCCAGTTCATTCAGATATAAGAATCCCATGAGAATTTTAACCTTGTTAAATTGGTTTTTCATATAATTCTGTATGTGCTTCATACTTGTAAAATTCTGGTTCTACTAACACTGCCAACTAGGTTGAATCCTTGTTCTTTTTTCTGTGGGCAGTTGTCCTTGGGAAGATGGATCTCATTACTAGGTCTTTGGCTGAATAATCTAGGAGATTCCTTTGGAAACTAGAAAATTTCACATTAATGAGCACTGATTGCACATTTCTGAGTTGGGCATGGTATGTGCAAGGCATTCTGTGTGCAGTCTCATCTAGGTGTACAGATGTATGTTACAGACAGTGGAAAGTAAACATGAGTTAAACATTTATTTCAGGGCCATTGTTTTTTTTCCTAACACTTGTTTTGTTCTTCAACTTTTTTTTCTTCAAGAGTTCTTGGGATTTTTTTTCTAAAAATTTTGTTGTAATTTTTAAGCTGGAAATTTAATCAGGAAAATTTGATGATTTGGAATCTTAAACTGTATTTTTTCCCTCTTCATTTTATTTGAGGAGAAAGAAAGAAAGAAGAAAGTAAACTCATATGAAAGATTTTTTTGTAAAAAATTACTCAGTTACAACCTGGTCTAGTTTAACTGTGAAAAGAAAATTGTTCTTCACAATGGTCAACCTCCTTCATTAAAGAGAAATTCCTTAACATTTACCACATCATATAACACATAAGCAGTGGACTGTGGATTAGCTCAGATCTCTGGGATCTTCTCTCCCCAGTCATGTAACTTGTGTGCTTTTCTAGGCCTCACTTTCTTTCTTTCAAAGTGGAGAAAATACTAGCCCTGGCTGTCATAATAGGTTGCAAGGATCAGAGGAAAGAATATAAAAATGCCATGAAAACTATGAAGTGCATTCCATTTAGCTAAAACTCTCCAAATACTCTGTTCTCTAAGTGTTGGGTTTGTTGGTGACTGTATGGAATCAGGATTGCACTGTTCTCACGTGTCCTGAGTCCCACGCACGGTGTCTCTGTGCCTGTCATCACTGTCTGTCATGCCCACGCAGCTTCTCTTTCCATGTGCTTCCATGTGTGTAAGGCTTTCTGAATTTCAGTAAAAGGCAGCTAAAATGACTCCTGAACTTGGAAATAATTCCCAACTGTACATTTTAATGAGATCCAGTATATTGGTCAGCTGTAGAACAGTTTTGTTAAGTGTTGATATTTAAAGTCTGAATGAGGTTTGTCATCTTACAGTTCAGTCAAAACAGCTAAGTTGCTCAAGTCTTTATCTCACAGTTTAATGCAGGTATCTTATATGTAATTTCTCACCGTTGGACTGCTGAAGTTTTTCCTTCATATGCAGGTGTTCACGTAAACACAATTTCCCGACATCAAGTCCCACCCTTCTTATTAAAAGCATGTTTACAACGTTTGGGATGGAGCAGTGCAGAAGGGACGACTACGACCCCGACGCAAGCCTGGAGTACAGCGAGGAGGAAACCTACCAGCAGTTCTTGGACTTTTATGATGACGTGCTCCCTGAGTTCAGGAATGTGGGGAAAGTGATCCAGTTTAAGGTGGGCATAGGCAGTGCACGTGAAGGAGGGACTGGTTTGCCTCCCTCTGAAGTACTAGGTGGGATGGGAAGGTGAGGGCACAGGCTCCGCCTGTATGTTATGTCCATGCATAATACATATATATATATTTTATGGCACACATATATGTGTATATGCCTGTCTGTGTATGGGCTTCCCAGGTGGTGCTAATGGCAAAGAACCTGCCTGTCAATGCAGGAGACATGAGAGATGTGGATTCAATCCCTGGGTCAAGAAGATCCCCTGAAGGAGGGCGTGGCAACCCACACCAGTATTCTTGCCTGGAGAATCCATGGACAGGGGAGCCTGGTGGCCTACAGTCCATAGGGTCACACAGAGTCGGGCAGACTGAAGCGACTTAGCATGCATGCACATGTATATGTGTGCTGTGGGTATTGGGTCTACGTAGATAGGGGTGCCTGTGTCTGTGTGTATTTGGAATGCGAAGGATTTGCCCAACCTCAGGGGAGTGCTGACCTATATGATGGAGGAGGGAGAATAGGATGGAAGGGCTTCAACTGGGTCTTTTTATGTTTTACGTATTTAAACATGCTCAGTCAAAAATGGAAAATGTTAGTATTAAATCTGGGTGATGTATATAAGGGCTGTTTACTAGTCTCTGTATTTTTTTTCTTTCTTTTTTTTTTAATAGTATATTTTTATGTGTGTGTGTGAAACATTTCATATCTTTGAACAAAAAAAGGATCAGGTAATTGCCTGCAACACTGCCATGTGCTGAAGTATGCCTTAAATAGATGTGAGCATGGGGTAGTATCTTAATTTTGAAATTTTTGATTGATAACACCTTATGGTAATGTTGGCCTGGACAGAAGTACGTATGATGACTGGAGGGCTTCTTTTCCTTAGGTTTTTGACTTTTTTTTTTTTTGTAAATCAGTTCTTCATTGCTCCTTAGGTCAGCTGCAACTTGGAACCTCATCTGAGGGGCAATGTGTATGTTCAGTATCAGTCGTAAGTATTCTGAACATAAACATCTTCACATTTTGTCACAGTGTTGTGACTTACATTGACATGTGGGATTTTTTCCCCCCTGACTATATAGCTTTCATATGCATGGTTTTGTTTTTTTTTTTTTTTTTTGGCCGCACAGTGTGGGGGCTGGGGGGGGCATGCAGGATCTTAGTTCCCTAACCAGGGATCGAGCTCGTGCCCCATGCATTGGAAGCTCAGTCTTTAAACCACTGGATCAGGGAAGTCCCTGCATGGTATTTTTAAAAGTGTAAATATTAGGAGCTGATCTAGAAATATAGAAAGGATTAGAAAATTATATATTTGTATTTCATTCTTTGTATACTTAGAGTTTTTAATCTTTTGCAATATAGTGAATTTTTTACTTATGTAATTTTAATAATTAAAACACAAACTGGAAAGGGATAACCAGACTAGAGAACAGAAAAGTATGAGAAATTAAAGCCCCAGATAATTTCAGTGTGCATTTTGTCTGCTAAGAGAGCAGTTAGTGTGTCATTTCTGCTCGTCATGCTGTTTGCCTGCATGGCGCCATGGCTAATGGGGTAAATTAACCATTGTAATAGGAAGGACAGCGATCTGAACTGAGAAAGAACAGGCGCTGACAGTGGAAAACACTTCTGCATTTTTAATGGTCCAGTCTTTTGGTTTAAGAAGCTTTGACTCAAGCTGATTTCCATGCATCAGAATCTCTGAGAGGTTAGTTTAAAAAAAAAGGTTTCTGAATAAATTGTGAGCTTCAGGAGCTTGAATGCTGTAATGAGGACTCCCTAGGTAACACAGAAGCAGTGAGCTTGGTGGCCCTCTGGTAAACAAGTACAAGAGTTAGTTAACAATAGGATTAATCTGCATTTCTACTTTAGAAAGTTACTCTAAAGTACATCCTTTAATTTGTGGTTTAAAGGGAAGAAGAATGCCAAGCAGCCCTTTCTCTGTTTAATGGACGGTGGTACGCTGGACGACAGCTTCAGTGTGAATTCTGCCCAGTGACCCGATGGAAAATGGCAATTTGTGGTAAATACAACATGATTTTTTTCCCCCCAACGGTTCCACTGTCATATAAAGTGATATTCTTGGGGGGAGAGGGGAAAGCAACCTTTTAAAGGAGTGGAGATTAGCTTTTGCCTCACCTGGTAGATGAACAGAGATCACTATATAAAGTACATCACGTTTTAGACCTGTAACCGACCTTATGGGTCACTTTATGGATGCAGTGACTGGGGGCACAATGTATAGGTGACAAGGTCAGTGCTCAAAGTCCTAGGCTCTGCAGGAAGCCTGAGAAGTTGTGTCTGTTTTCTATTTATTGGCTCCTCCCTTGAGCTGTTTTTTTTCCCCATCTCTATCCCTAATGAACCTTGTCATCTTTGCCACCTAAAACATTACCTGTAACACTTCCTGCATTATTGAAATACAAGCTTTTGTGCCTTAGAGATTGATTATAGCTTTGGAACCTGGTCAGGGCACATTCCGTCAGATTGACTCATCAGATAGTGGCTGCCGAATCAGGAAATGAATTAGTCTTTGAGTAGCTGGCAATTTTGAAGGGGTCATTCTGTTGTGATTTCTATCAAATAGGCTTAGCCAAACCATTTATTGTTGAAGTGCCCCGGAAGCTATGAGAAGAGCTGCCAGTGCCTTCAGGGGCCACTTCCCTTACCCTTTGCTTCACTTCGCTTTATACTCGCTTGCTTAAAATCTCCTATTTCAAAATCTGTAATTTATAAAGTCTGAATCTTTGGCAACCTGGTCTTAATGGTTGCTGTAACTGAAGTGGCGGGGCGGTGGGGGGAAGGAATTTAGAATTCCTTGCTTTGCTAAGCCAGAAGAACCATTATGCCTTAAAGACTTTGGGACTGAAAGAGATGGCTCTGTTTTCTCCATGAAGGCAGTTACTTTTGTCAGTTGCCAGGAATCCAGTGTGATTTCAGTGAGGTGCTTCTGAGTGTGACTAGTAACTACTGAGCATTTTTTGTGTCTTTTTTATTGGATTATTGGCCACTGTATATCATCTTTGGAGAGATGTCTCTTCAGATACTTTGCCCATTTTTCTTTTGTCTTTTTGTTATTGAGTTGTAAGAGTTCTTTGATATATTCTACAGACAGGTCCCTTATTGGAGATATGATTTGCAAATATTTTCTCCCATTATATAGATTGTCTTTTCACTTTGATGGTGTCCTTTGAAGCACAAAAGTTTTTAATTTTGATGACGCCCAATTCATCTATTTTTTCTTTTTTTTTGCTTGTGCTTTGGTATCGTATCTAAGAATCCATGTCAGCCCATGCCATGAAGATTTACTTGTATGTTTTCTTCCAAGAATGTATAGTTCCATAGCTTAGGTTTAGGACCCTGACCCATTTTGACTGACTTTTTGTATATAGTGTGTGGTATACAGGTATTTCATGTTTAACTCTTTTACATATTTAATTTACCGTTTTTTCAAAAAAGTTTGAAAATCTTCAAGGGATCTCTAAACTGTGCAAGTAGATTTCACTGTTGACAAAAATCTTTTGTATTAAAAGCACCTGATAAATTTAAAGCATTAGGCCAGTGTTTATCATCTTCTTGAAATGTAAGAAAATACAGGATCCTCTACTTACAACATGCTCTTTATTTTAGCCAGTGGCTCTGTCCTCCCACCACTGTGCCCTCAAAGCATGCTGCCACCAGGACTGCTGACCAGGGCTGGTTCTTCAGTGTTAGTTAGGGATCTACATTGTCAGTCAGCAGGATGGTAAAACAATAGAAAAAATAATAAATAATATGGTTGCCATTGGTTGGGTTGCACTCCACACCATAACCCAGTAGGGGAATGGGACATTCTGGTTAATTAAAAGTTCTGATCTATTACTTTTCACAGTGCCTTTTGTTAGAGCATTGAATATTTTTGAAATTCAGGGAACCCAAACTGTGAGGTCAAAGTATGTAAGGAGAAACTAGTCCTATCACAAGCGGACATCAGAAATGTACCTTGTGAAAAGGATGTAGTGCCAGCAGTAAACACCGTTTCCTCACTGTGCCATTGCAGGGTTATTTGAAATACAGCAGTGTCCCAGAGGGAAACACTGCAACTTCCTTCACGTGTTCAGAAATCCCAACAATGAGTTTTGGGAAGCGAATCGAGACATCTACCTATCTCCAGATCGGACTGGCTCCTCCTTTGGGAAGAGCTCAGAGAGGAGGGCGAGGCTGGGCCCCCACGATGACTACTACAGCAGGCCGAGGAGGAGGAGGAGCCCTGGGCCGGCCCACTCCTACAAGAGGAACGGGGAGGCCGACCGGAAGAGGAGGAGTAGTCATGGGGCCAAGAAATCGCACAAACACAGGTCCAGAAGCCGGGGAAGGCACAATTCCCGAAGCAGAGGAAGAAAAAGGGACCGCAGCCGTGGACGGGGCAGCCGGAGCCACAGCCGCAGGAGCCGCAGCCAGAGCTCCTCCAGGTCCAGGAGCCGTGGCGGGAGAAGGTCAGGGAGCAGAGACCGAACTCTTCAGAGCCCCAAATCCAAATAAACTTACTGTGTTTTTCAGTGATTGTACACCTTATTTATTATGGCGGCTACATACTTGGATGGAGGGCTCTTGGCTCATGTGGCTTAGCAAGTCTGGCGAAACCGTATGTAGACTGGAACCCTGTTTTAAAATATTTTTATTCTCTGATAATTCATATTGTGTTTAGTATAGAGAACCTAGAAAACATAAAATGTATACAGCCCCAAAATTACTTATAATCCTGACCCTTAAAGATAACCAATTAACACTGCAGTGTTACTTTAAGTCTTTTTTTCTGAGTATATGAGTGTGTACACATTTTTTTTACACAAAGATCATGGCTGTAATTGAAATGTTTTTTTCCCACACCAGACATTGTCCTATTTCATCAAGCCCTAGTCTGTTAGTTTTACTCACTGCATAGTGTGGCTCTATCAGTTTATTAAGCTATATCCCTATTGTTGGATTTTTAAGTTATTTTAAATTTTGCACTATTAAAGAATCCCATGCTATAAACAGTCCTGTGGTGGATTTTCTTAAATACTTTCATCCGTTTCTGATCATTGCCTTAGTATAAATTATATCAAGAGAAAGTATTTCCAAATTGCTGTCCATAAAGACTACAAAAAATTTTACACTGTCAACAATAAATTTTGCTGTTCCTATGCCAGATTAATCTTTGCCAGTTTGGAAAATTTTTGGTTTACTTATCTCTGTACATATAAGCTAAGCTAAGCCAAACACTTTGTCTTTAATGGGCATTCAGTTTGGTTGTTTGCCCTGTTGTTGGATTTTTTACATGTTAATAGCTGAACAGCTTTTTACTTTAAAATTCACTTTCTAAAAGTACTAAACAGTTGTTTCCTGTCCCTTCTCCCCTTCTCCCCCGTTGTGGTTTTCCATTTGGCCCATTTGGCCGTTCATCTTTTTTGTATTGTGTTACAGAGTTCATTGCTAAATATGCCAGATGCTAAAGCAATTCTGGTTTAAAAAAAAAAAGTGCTCAGAGAAACTTGTTGAAAAAAACAGTAGGGGATTCCCTGGTGGTCCAGTGGTTAGGACCCCTAGCTCTCACAGCCAAGGGTTTGATTCCCTGGTTGGGAAACTAAAATCGCACAAATTGTGCAGCACAGCCAAGAAAAAAAGAAAAATTGATTTGTTCCAGAATATAAATGCCTGTACCCTAATAAATGATTGAAAAATTTCTGTAAGTATCTACTGGATTCACTAATACTGAACAGTTCTCACTAAATTAAAAATTTTTCAATCCTTTCCTAAATACAGATGAGATAATAAAATGTGGCATTCAAAGCTGAACATTCATTTTAATAGATCAAGGAGGAAAAAACAAGATGAACATGAACTTGTTCTCAAGGTAACTGACTTATCCCCTCAAGTGTTAAAGGGATGCAAGGAAGTAGTTTTTAAACCACTGACTGGGTCATTACTCTTAAATATCCATCAGTCTTTTGTGTATTCGTTTGAACTTAAATTTGTATTTTTTTTAACTTATAATTTGATTACTATTTATGATTCAAAAATTGCAACTCTACATTGCCATTGGCCTATTTTCAGTGAAGAGATACCTGCATTGTTAGAGGCTCTTTAAATCTACACATATATTTTTTAATTGCACACATCTTTTATTTTTAGCAGACTAGCAACTTCGTTTGATATGGTAGTTTCCTCCTTCTTAAATATCCTTTTGATTATTTTCCTATAAAGATATTTTATTCCAGAAATTAGAGTATACTTTAAAAAAAACTCCACATTATTTTTATGTAACATTTCCTATCTGTAGTGAATAGGCAGCCCATTAATTATCAAGATAATCAAAGGTTTGCTTTGGTACTTATACTATGCAGTAATTTGTTTATACCCATCCATCTCAGCAAGTGTGCTAGTACCTCCAGTTTGTAGGTGGACTCCAGTTGAGTTAGGACACCTTTGATTACCTGGGGTGATTTGAATTGCTCATTCAGAAAGAGAAAAATCAACTGCATCAAGGTTTTAAAAGCGGCATTTATTGATTGAAAATAAGTGTGTAGATAAGCTCTCAGTAGCATGGACTCCACATTATTTTTTAATGGACTTGAAGTACATGAAGACTCCGTAAATCTTCCACCATTTATCTTGTGTGTGCTTTTAACCACCACCACATTCAAACAGAGGTGAATTTTCAACAACTTACTTGAAAATTTTTTGAAAAAATTCTTCCTTTAGCAGCTCTTCATAGTTTGACAGACTTTTGGAAAAAGATAAAAACACACTACAGTTGTGTACGTTGAACATTTATTACAACTAATTGGCAATATGGTAAGACAGGGCTCACGTGGCCTGAATATTGGTCACAATCACAACAAAGCTTAATCCAGCCCAGCAGATACAAATGAAAAGTGTAAACTGTGAAGACGCTTATATACGTAGAAGTATGTATAAAAGTGACATTGAAACAACTATATCCTTAAAAAATATAGCGCCCACTAATGCCATTTTACTTCATTCAACTCACACTTTCATGAGAGGTGGTGTCTGTTTTTATATTTAGGACTTCCAATAACTAGGCAGTGCCATGGAAGGGAAGGAAGCCACCCTAAAGTTTGCTGTACTTCTAAGTGGAGGGAAGCAATAGGGGAGTAAAATAAACTTGGCTGTAACAAGCACCCCAGAAGGAATATTCGTGCTTTAAACAATGACTTATGCAACACTTTGTGAAAAAAGCAACACATTTTCCATAAGATACTGTTATTAAGAATCCCTGGTAAGTCAACATTTTCATTTTATTTGGGAGACATCAAAAACAATCCAACTAAGTGACTAAATGATTATGACCACAAAAAAATTTATGTCAGGAGTCAAATGTTGCTTGGCCTTAAAAATAGCATGTTTACTATTATGAAACAGCTGATCTCTGTTCCTCGTCCCAGGTTTGGAATGCTTATGAAATAATTTTTAGTGTAAAACAGCATCATTCCATTAGTTTTTTGTGTATTCCCTTTGTTTTAAGGTGTTTACTTTCTAATAAGGGTCTTTGGTATAATTTAAGTTTCAACATACAGTGAAATTTTCATTCATTTGATATGTGACATGTCAATCCCTTTATTCGCATATATACTGAAATGCAGTAGTCTTTGGTTTCATAAAACCAGGTTTCTTTCACATGATTTTTTTGCCAAAGAGAATAATAAATGTATATTGCCTAATTGTGTCATACTCATAGATACACATAATCAAAAGTAATGATAATAACCTATTCAAGAGAAACAGACCTATAAACTTCAAAATAGCCAGAAAAAGTACCTTTTTTTTCCTGCATTCATTCTAATTCATATTTAAGTCCCTTGTTATCACTTGATTAACCAAAGTTCCCTTATAAAAAGAAATTGTGTAGGCCTGAATGAAGCAGCTTAGCAGAATAGTAATACTGACAAGACATCATCTTACACCATTAGCTAACATGGACATGAAGGCAGTGACCATCTACAGTGTGTGAAATGCCACAGGAAGTCATCAACAGGGGAGGAGAGTTATGTCAGTCCAATTTCTTCAAGAACACTACGTGGGGTTTCAGCTTCCTGTGGAGGGAAAATGTGAGACTCTGGTAAGCAGATCTGGGGAGGCTTGAGAATGTGAAATCGACACGGAAGCGCATGCAAGTTTCAGAGAAGCTGAACACAAGCAGTTCAACAGTCTGGGCACTTCCATGGAGAGCCAGTGCTTATTTAGCAACTTGTGTCCCAAACACCAGAGACCACAGGAAGATTTTTTCAGCATGCATTAAATACCTACTGATTACCTACCAATTGTGCTGTGCTCCATTGCTGTAATACAAAAAGCTGTCAAACCCACTGGCATTTAAGGAAATTATTGACATCGACCTTTCTACAGAAAAGGCTTCCCTGATAGCTCAGTTGGTAAAGAATCCGCCTGCAATGCAGGAGACCCTGGTTCAATTCCTGGGTCAGGAAGATCTGCTGGAAAAGGGATAGGCTACCCACTCGACTATTCTTGGGCTTCCCTGGTGGCTCAGCTGGTAAAGAATCCACCTGTAATGCGGGAGACCTAGGTTCAATCCCTGGGTTGGGAAGATCCCCTGGAGAAGGGAAAGGCTATCCACTCCAGTATTCTGGCCTGGAGAATTCCATGGACTGTATATGTATAGTCCATGGGGTCACAAAGAGTCAGACACAACTGAGCCACTTGCAGTTTCTACAGAAAAGGTAAGTTGTCTTACTGTAAAAATTCAAAACCTCCCCTAAATAAAGACCAGGGAAACCCCCTGAGTTCTCCCCATTCTTCACATATTTTTATTTTCCTTGCTGTTTTTTTGAGTCACACGTATTTATTCCTTTCTGCAGAAATTTACCTTCCAGACCTCCCCAGAGCAACCAATGGCTTCAATGGAAGCAACATACAGAAAGAACGCTCTGACACCTGAGACAGAAGTGCCTTTTGTTCTATGTAACAACCAATACTCATCTGTAAACGCCAAAGGAAGACTACCCAAAGCAAGCATACTATAAAAAAATTAAAAATTTTCCAAAGTGTCCAGTTTTGTACAGCACAAAATAAAAGGACCAACTGGGTCAAATTTCAGATATTAGTAGCAACAAGTTTGTAATTAAAAGGCATACTAGATTTTAACAGAGGAAAACAATTTTTTGTACCCAAATGACTTACTTTTGCATCCTAATTGTGGTACAGCACAAAACAAGGAGAAGAAAAATTAATTAAACCATAAATCCATACATTAGATTTAATTGTATATAAAGCACTACATGGAATAATCTCAAATTAATTATTTAAACTCTCTGGTCTGTTTCCTTATTTGGAAAACAACGATCATAGCACTTACCTTCATTTGTAGAGATTGAGAGAGAGAAGGCTTAGTGCCTGATTCACAGAAAAAGTGCTCAAAATATGTTAGCTGATACATGACACAACTGAAATCTAAATAAAGGTATTTAGCCTTACTATAAACCAACTCTATATACAAAGTTCATATAATGACCTTTTAGTATGTTTGTGCATTAAGGAAAAATGGGTAAAAGTCGCTTTGGTGAAAAAAGGCTATTTTTTATGAAGTATTCTTGCCCCCCCTCCCCACCTCTGAATTGAACCTCAACCTAACCAGGCTACAGATCTAAATATATATGGAGGATAAGAAAACAAGTTAAACATCACCATTATAATCTGCCAAATACAGAATGGAGGAAATTCCACCATATAGGAGACTCAGTTTAACCAAAAAAAAAAAAAAAAAGGCAAGGGAGGGTAAAAGCAGAGTTATTAAAGATTAACAGAGGCTTAAAGAGATCAGATACAGTGTGAGACTTGTTTGGAATCTAGCTCTATTATAAAAATGCATTTTCCAGACAATTAGGAAAAAAACAATCAAGAATAAGATTTTAGGAATTACTGTTAATTTGGGGGGCTGTGCTTATCTCTTAGAGACACATACTGAAGTATATAAGATGAAATGATAGGATGTCTAGGGCTTGCTGTAAAATACTCAGGCAAAAAAGGCATGGTAGGGTGGTGATTTATGAAACAACATTGAGTTGTTGATGGTTGTTGGAGATGAGTGATGTGTACATAAGGGTTTCTTATACTGTTCTATTTGTATGGTCTCAGAGTTTTCATGAATCACATATTAAATAAGGGGGACTTTTAAAATAATCATTTTCTCTTAATGTTAAGTAATTTTTTAAGATGTCATACAACCTTTAATGTATTACAGGGTGCCTACATTGAATTCTATAGAGTTAAGATTCTTAACTTATCCATGTAAATGTGCCCCCTCATCCTACTCGTTGAAGCTGGTTAGATTTCCCCTTATGTGCTCACTGGCTGCAATCTTATATAGATAGCATTTCTTGAAGAGAACCACATTGCTTCTCAAATATGCATTATTTAAAAATATCTGTCTTTTCTAAAAGGCCTAATTTCAAAGAATCATTTATACATTTTCTTCCACTGAGACTTATACAAATAGTCAGTTAGTTCTTTAATCAATTGTAGTATAAAACTAATTTTCACATGTTCACACTGAAATTGTACTCAAAACCATCTAGAAAAAACTATTATGTAAATTAGTCAAATTCATAGAAACAAAGTAGAAAGGTGGTTACCAATGGCTGAGATGAGGGGAAATGGGGAATAGTTGTTTCTAATGGATACAGTTTCAGTTTTGCAAGATGAAAAACTAGAGATCTGTTGTGCAACAATGTGAATATACTGAACCTACTAAACTGTACACTTAAAAATGGTTAAACTAGTAAATTTTGCTACATTTAAACCATAATTTTAAAAAATTACCTGAAAAATTAAAATATGAAATATATTACTTGTCAAAAGGATGGAGAAGAAAAAAGTCATTCACGTCAGACAAAGTACATGCAATATTTTTATTTTAGACATGCAAGGAAAGCTATTTCAGAATCTACTAGTTTAAAGCAAGCAGCTGTATACAAATAACAAAAGCAACATCTTGTTACAGCTGGGCATACAGCATCCAAAGCAAACAGGCATGAGACAATGCATATTTATGCAGCATTAAAACCAGATGAATACCATGTTGCAGGGAGGAAAAAAATGGAAATGAAAGACCAATGTTTCCCAATGCTATCAATGTATAATGCTAATTTCTCATTTGATAGCCCATCCAGGTGCTTCAAATGTCATGTAGTATAGCAAGAATGGAAGAATGGAAACAACTGATCTGCATCCCTGACTAATACACATTTTCACAGGTCTTCTTTCAGTGGTAAACCACTCTGAGCATCTTTTGAACTTGTTTAATGATAGCTTACTTAACTTGCGCTTTAAACTCTCTAAACATTAACAATGAATTATTTGGTAATTTCCTCTTTATAATAATATACACTGCATGTTTTATTAAAACACAATGATCAATATTAAAGGTTTTAATATCAGAAATATAAAACCATATTTAACAAATCATTAAGTATCTAAATGCAGACTTGAATATATAACTAGTAAAATAGTATTTAAACAATATTAGAATCTTAACTATATAAAATAAACCCTATATTAATACTTTGAAAGGATTACTTTTAAACAATAGATATTGCAGAAGAGACTTTTCTGACATAGCTTTCTGATAGTTCTTAGAGGGATTGTTTGATATTGTATAGCACAAATATGAGTCAATAAATGTGGCATTACAAATATTTTAGAAATTGTGAATGTTTTACCTTAAATATTATATTAGTGCAGATTTTACTTTCTTGTATTATTGCCAAATACACTTTTATGTGATACATTAAAAATGTTTCCTCATATATACTATAATTACCCTAAGTATAGTCCCATCCTGCCAACATTTGAAGATCAAACCATGCTACGTTGTGGCACTGCTAATTGTGACCTAGCATTTCAGCTCTATTTTCTTTGGTAAATATTTAATGATTGCTAGCTATTCTCTTACAAGATTAATCACAGATGGTTCACAAATGATGACATGTAGGTGTCTGAAATGAAACATCACTCAAAATGATCATAGATCATATTTTTCAAGAAGAAATTAAACCAGTTGCAAGCAGGAAAAGCTGTATCAAGATCACACACAGAATGAAAATAAAACAGAAAAGAGGATGAGAACAGGAAAATTATTACAAAGGTAACGGTTCTAAAATGTTCTATTATTACACAAGGTAATCAGTCACCAAGCTGAGGATATTTTCTTTCATAAGCATATCAGCTCTCTATTTCCTCTGTGAAATTCTGCATACACGATGAGTGGTCATTTAGTACACAGGGACATTAAAATATTCATGACGTGGCTACAAAAGAAATGCATATATTCTTACACACAGTATACAAACTGACATAGACACAATAAGATTTCTAGAATGTTTAGCACACAGCAAAGAAAACTTAACTGAAACTTAGAATTTGTTTTTAGAATTTTGGTTCATGGATGAATATTTAACTTCTAAACAATGCCCAGGAATTCATATTCATCTTTTATAACTTTACTGTATATAATGATAACCAAAATGATGACCTATGTCCTACAAAATCCAAAAGCACTGTATTTACTAAAAATATACTGAAAAGATTTTTCAGTATAAGTCATCTGAGTTAACTCAAAATCCAGTTAGAAGACTCCCTCCCACCAGTGTTCAGGTTCATCAGGATTTTACTACATGAAGCAAAGGAATTTAATCCCTTAATGAAAATCATTACATTCTAGAATGACCATGAACTTTTACAGATTCTAAAGGAAAATCTTTCCCAAGAAAAGAGTGGAAAAGTAGTTACCCATTTAGTAGCAATAGAGGTTTTTAATCATTCGCTTAGCTTACCAAGAAAAAAAAGAAAATTCCAAAGACTATGCCTTTGTGACTAAGGGTATTACTTTTAAAATAATCCTGAATACAGATTTTAAAGAATTCACCAAACAGATTTGTTAAATGTCTATGCCTCTAAATGTATCTAAAAGGATGTTTTTCACATCAACAAGGTAACCTGAAGTGGTTTTAAACTGACCCTAGAGTGCACAGAAGAGATGAATATCTAGGGACTCCAAACTCCCTCAAACTAGGGGCAAAATTAGATACAGATTTTCCTGAAAAGGAGGCCCATGGATCATCAGACTCTCAAAGCAATTATACCCTGAGCCAAAAGGCTTGTGACAAAAAAGTTTAAAATTGCTTGACTGCTTTTAAGATATCTTCAATTTACTATTTATTCAACTTGGCACTTTGAACTGTTACACTACAAAGTCAATATAAACTGTTCCAATAAAATATGTAACAGATACCTTATATAATAACCATTAAATACAAAAGTATTTGAAGAAAAAAGCCAGTAAAATTTTAATCTTCATATAATCCCTAAACAGTTTAAAGATATAATTGCTTTTTTTCTCCCACTCAGAACATTGTGAAATAAAGCAGAAAGCTAAAATAATAACAATAATAAATTGAACCCCCAAGTGCTTCATTTTCATGAGGGAATTCTATTTCTGTATCAATGGTATTAATACTTTTTTGGTCAATGAACTCTGAACCTATTTCAATATTCTCTGTGTAAAACAATAAATTATAAGCCCCAATGATGAATCATTATCAGAGCAAAATTTCCTATGAAAGTATCATCAGTTAAATAGGTGGGACTATCTCTTAGGATTTAATGTAATTAAACTTTTCACGTAATGCTAAAGTGTAAGTAACAAACTTGACAAGATTGTCATTACAAACTGAATTTATATATCCTATTACATTTTGATGCATGTCAGTACTCCAGCACATATTCTAGTATGTTTTTTCTTACACCCAAACTCTTGCTGTAAAACATATTCTCTGTTTTCTGGTGAGAGAACAAGAAAAATTTAAGTCTATCAAATAAATTTTCACCTAAATAATACCAATATTTGAGCCTTTATATTATAGCTTTTCATCTTTTTGTCTCTTAATTTTATATCACACCATGTGAAAACCAACAATTGTAAGAAAAATTTAGTAAAGGAGAAAAAAAAGAAAACAAAAAGGTAGTTTCCCAAACAGAGTCAAGTACACAGCCGTTCCTCACTAGAGGAGACAACCATGAAAGAAAAGGAACAATTCTATAGGAGCAATTCTCAACTGTGCCTGCCTGGGGCATTTCTAACAGACCTTTTACTACCCTTTAGGAAAGAACTGCTGTCCATGAGGTCACAAAGAGTTGGACACAACTGAACAACTAAACTAAACCACTACCAGGAAAGAAGAGTTGATAAAGCCAAATTATTCTTTATAGCAATGATTCATATTACTGTACTTTTTTTTATATTACTGTACTTAAACAAGAAATTAGCATCCAATTAATTGTGAAGAATACTCTTCAAAGAATACCCTGAAAAACATAAAAAAACTCTAAAATCCACAAAAACAAATGTATTCTTTCAACACTTTTAAGTTGTTATAACATGTTTCAAATACTTTCCCATTTTAAACTGACAGAAGCAGAAAAGGTTATGCTATAAATAAATGCCTTAATGACCATTTAACATTTAAGGTTGATTTTTAGTTAAATGATAGATATGCCCATAATTTATTTTTTCTCTTATATACAAGGAAAACATTATAGTGGATTAAATATAACTCCAGTATTCTGGGCCTTCACACCACCAGAACATTTTATGAGTCATGGAATAATTATATTAATTAAGAATGAGGGAGGGTGAGAGTCCTCTGCAGAACTAGACCTACTGTCTTCTATGACCTAGCAAACTGAGTTTAATACACTGAAATGTCAGTGATATAGACTGTGTGGGAATAAAGACCAAAAGGAAAATAAAACTTTTAATCCAGTGAATTACACAAATAAATATAAACCACAAGTTGCCCTTAGTACACATTACTTGGAGACCTATTTTTGGAATAAAGATTAGATATTTACTATTTTCAATCTGAAATGGGCCTTTAATCTGGGCAAATCGCTGACTTCTTCCCCATTAAGTCTATGCCAAACCTTCAACATTTCAAGCCCCTTCTTTCTCCTCAGTCCCAGCAGCTCTCCTCTAGATACAGTTTCTCAACTCATCCAACTCATGAGGAAAAAAAAGAAATCTATGGCCCATTAAACTCATTAAACCCATTAAACTCAAAACAGAGGGAGAAGACTCATCTTACTCAAACCAATGCTTCTGATTCCATTCCTATTCACCCTCCCAATATACTTTTTCCATTATTCTACTCCTGTTTTTCATCGCTCTCTGCATTTGCTCTTTTCCTTAGTATACATGCTCGTTCAACTCTCCTCCATCCTAAGAATAATCTTTTCTCAATCCCCTCAAAAAGGACCAGATGTAGCGGGAAGTGTAGGACAACAAACACAGCAGACAGGAATTAAGTTACACCTGTTCTCAAAACCACCTATGTTCCTAAAACAAACCCCATTACCTTAAAAATTCCCAGATATTCACTATACTAGGCTGACTCAAAAGTAAAATGATCTAAAGGCTTAAGTCTTGTTGGGACAAGAAGTGCTTAAATAAACTAGTGGTATGGATCCAAAACGGAAAACCTAGTATCCTGATTTTTCTTTCTGGTATGCAAGGTAATCAAAGAGAAAATTACATACATTTAATAATATATATATTATATATATAAATGCATATATAATTATATATGCATATATATATATGCACGCAGGTTTGTGTCGACCTTTTGAGACCCTATGGACTGTAGCCCGCCGGGCTCCTCTGTCCATGGGCTTCTCCAGGCAATACTGGAGTGGGGTACCATATCCTTCTCCAGGGTATTTTTCCAACCCAGGGATTGAACCCGTGTCTCCTGCATTAGCAGGTGGATTCTTTACCACTGAGTCACCAGGGAAGCCCTAAAAATATATATATAAACAAGTATAATTTGAAGTTACTGCTATACTCCAGTTTTTCTTAAAGGGGCTTCACTTATTCCATGCACTATAAAGTAGTATCCTTAGTCCTTCATGTTCTAGAATACAGTGGTACTTTTTATTGAATACTGTGGCAAAGTCCTTACTCTTAACTCTGGAACCCTATTCCTTGAGCTAAAGACGAAAGGGCCTCCGAGTATCCAAACTCATGAAGATCTCTTTTTAGCAATGAATAAAAAGAGAAAAAATGAAAGCACTTTATGAGGTATCTTTTAGGTGACAGGGCTCATGGTGTCTTATTTCACAAGCACTTTTGAAGCACTAGGAGAGTTGAGTGATTTTTTTTTTTTTACGTTAAAGTTAGCAATGTGGCAAGAGCAATATGGTTGCTCCAGATGGTTAAAATGACCAAGAGAACATCAGTGCTTCACTTTACCTGCTGAAACTTTCTTTTTAGCCAATTCTACTCTAGTTTCACCTAAAGGAGTAACACAAATTAGTCTTCCATTCACACAGCAGCATTATGTCATTTAAGAAAAAATTATAAATTAAAAATAATTATACTTAAAATACATGTTTTAAAACAGGAGGGGGGAACCTCAAATATTGTCAGAGGTAATACTTTTAATGTCCTATTCCTAGATCTTTTCTTACTTGATAAACCTTGAGTATCTTTCCATATCATTACATAGAAATTGATCTCTTTTTTTTTTATAGCTAGAAGGCAATGGCAACCCACTCCAGTATTCTTGCCTGGAAACTCCCATGAACAGAGGAGCCTGGTAGGCTGCAGTCCATGGGATTGCTAAGAGTCAGACACGACTGAGCAACTTCACTTTCACTTTTTACTTTCATGCATTGGAGAGGGAAATGGCAACCCACTCGTGTTCTTGCCTGGAGAATCCCAGGGACAGGGGAGCCTGGTGGGTTGCAGTCTATGGGGTCGCACAGAGTCGGACATGACTGAAGTGACTGAGCAGCAGCAGCAGCAACGGTTTCATATATGGTGTACTGTAATTTTAACCTATTTCTCATTGATGGACATTTGATTAGGTTCCAATGGTTCAGCATGTGTCTTAGTGCATTTGTATATTTCTGTTGGATAAAATTCCTTCAAGTATAACTAATGGGGCAAAAAGTGTACACATTTAACTGTTAATAGATACCACTAAACTAATCCTCCAAAATGGAATACAAATTTAAGTGCTCATAAGGAGGAAACAATTCTTTGCCAATCTAAGAAACAAACCAAAAAAATAAAAATAAAGAAGCAGAATAATTAACTTAGTAAATACAACTTTAGACTGTAAATAAATAGTTTTAAGTATATCTTAGGGTAATTGTATTTGTCTTGGTCTTCCATTTGGATCATAACTTGAAATGCCCTAAATTTAACCAAGGTTTTTAAAATATAAACGATTTCTTGGAATCACTGAATTTCAAATATTCAAACTCTAAATATCTTTACTAAGTAAATTCTATAAGGCTAATAGGGCATAAAAGAAAAACAACAAAAAAGTAGGTACGTACAATGTAAGTCTATATTATATATGTAAATTCTGGTCATTTAAACTATTCCTCTCATTAGGAATTATCAAATCCCTAAGGTGGATAGGGAAATCAGCAGCAAGTTCAAGTGTTCTAACTGCCTGCAGGATATGCTCAATTTTGTTTCCAGACAAAAATTAAATAACCTTAATAAATGTTAACAGATTTAGTTGTTGAGGAAATTATACAGTGACATCCCGTAGTGCTGTGGGTTATCTCTGTTATATCAAAAGTTATTTTTGATCAAGTAAAAGTAATTTTGGTGAATCACAGAGGTGATTTTTATAGCCATTTACATGTTCTTGAGCACATGTATCCCTCTCTTCACAATTTTTAGGGTTTTTTTCCCTTATACTTTTGATTCATTTTTGGCTAGTCATTTGTAATCTGCACTATAAATTATATCGAAAATATGTAGCAGTCCATAAATGTAAATGGAATCTGTAAATGAAATCTTTATATATTACATGGTGTTAAACTAAACCAGGGTTTCTGGACCTCGGCACCATTGACACTTGAGGCTGGATAATTTCTTACTCTGAGAGGGCTGTTCTAGGCATTGTTAGATATTTAACAGCATCTTTGATCTTCACCTACTAGATGCCAGTGGTACCTCATGGCTAGTAGTGGCTAGTAGTAACAAAAAAAACATGTCCAGACTTTTCCCAGTGTCCCCTGAGGAGGCACAATTACCCTACTCTCAACTCCAGTTGAGAACCAGAATTAATCTAATTGTCTCTGGTTGGTGGGTAAGATCATGTTCTAGTGTCCTTGCTTGTATTTGTTAATCTTCCTATAGTGGGAATTTTTATTTTAAAAAAGACAACAGAAAAAGCAATAAAAGAAAAAAAAAAAAAAACAATGGCTCAGGAGTGTAAAAAAAGAACTCAAACACTGAAATTTTTCAGAAAGTACTTTTTTTTTTTTAAATCATGTCAACTTACTTTAATTTTAAAAAATAAATACATAAATAAACAAAACCATCACCAACACCTAGGAATATGTTCTTTGCAGGTCCCTGTGCAGGTCTCAATCCTAGGGCTCATGCAATCAACTTAGTAGATCAGGATCAGCATTGGAAAAAAAAGAATAGAACAGACAACATGAGACTGTAAAACAAGAAATATGAGCAAGTATATATAATTTAACCAAAAAATTTTTTGGTTTATGTATATGTAACTATTATGATATAAAAAAGTATGGTATTACTGTGGCTTCTTATCAAATACTTCGGAAAATCAGATTTACAGTTACTGAATATTTTAAGTTATTCCAACTTTTGCTATTACAAATAGACCAGAGTAGCAAGAGTTGGCTCAAAATGAATTAAAATGAAAGAGTAAGGAGGAAATTCTTGAAATTCTGAAAAGCAAAGGAAAAAGAGCTCAAAAGACATAGAGCGAATGATTACAACCTGAAAACCAGTGACCAAGGGCATTGGCCAAATTGTTTCTTATTAAATGCAAAGTGAAAGGCAAGATTTGTTTCACCTTCTGTTTTCTCTGTATCTACCCTTCTGTATTTTCCATTTGAAGCATTAATGTAACTAAACCTCACTTATCCAGAATCTGTTCTAGTAGAACCCAATCAAGTTTACATATAAAAAATTAAAATATGCCGGTATAAAGGACTACATAGCCTTGTTAATTTTTAACCCAACTGAAAAGAAGAAGGTTTAGGCTTAAAGGTTTTAATATAAACAGTGGTAATTACAAAGGAATTATAGGAGTTTGTCTTATTAAAACCAATCTTAAGAGGATTTTTATCAAAATACTTTTTGCTGTTATATTACTGTATATATTTGAAAGCATGTGTTTTTTAAAACAATGTAAGATATTCTTGAGTTTAACTACCCAATGCCTTAATATTCTTAATTAGCAAGATTTTAATTTAAAAAACTTATTAAAAGGCATGTTATTAAATACTTCAATAAGTACTTACTTATTTAAAATACTTTTAATTTACAAAAGATCCATGTTTAAAGAAATCCCTTTGTCACCTAAGATTCTTACCTTTCCATTTTTATGCAGTCCAACAGATTTATTAATTACTACTTCCACAAAGATGTTCTATAGTACTAAGATATATCATGCAGCCCCAGCACTGAAACAAATCAATTTTAGCAGCACTAATTCTCCATAGAGCACCACTTTCTAGATGAGGCAAATTAACAACTGTAAATCCAATAAACCTGTTTATAAGGTGGACCACCTTGAAGTAGAAGCAAATTCATGAGTGTTATGCTTGCTTTTGGTACCTCACTTTTTTTCATTTGTCAGATTACTTTAGTGAGAAATAATACCAACAGCAAACAAAGCTCAAAAGGAAAATCCCCACAAATTTGAAAATGATGCTGTTAGTATAAAAAAAAAAAGGTTGACACATCTCAAAGCGCTGATCAACACCATCATGCATCTACCGCTGAGGGTTAATGCCCAATGCCCAGTATTTAACTATTTGATCTTCACAGATCAAGCAAGGACTTGAAATCATTTCACGTGCAACAGTTTTTGCATAACACCCCGTCTTATCCATGCCACAAAAATGGTAAATTTAGTAGTTACCAATAAATAAGTTGGGGGTCAAAGGGACTAAAGCCTTAGACTGCTCTTTATCATAAGATATCCTCAGACAAACCTCCCCATTCTTCATTCTGGCTCTATAAAATTAAGGAGCAGAGAAAAACTGGTAAGTGCCTGACTTCACAAAGAATATGCACTCTATTATTTCCTTTGTCATTATATGTAATGTTTATAAAATAAACCCCAACTGTATCACTCCCCCATGCCCTACCTCCAAAAAAAATCTAATCTAGCTTAAAATAGGTATTTGGTGCTGGGGAAAATGTTCCAAGTATTGCAAAAAAAATAAAAAGTCAATTTAGCAATCTCAGCATGTTGCACTTTAATAATTTAAAATCAAGTTAAGTATTAGTGGCATGTTAAGAAAATATGTTTTAAATTCCAATGGTCAAACATTAAAAATTGGATAATGGACCAATTTTTCTGGGCTTTACCCCCAAATCTAATTAAGGAGTCATACACTAGAATACCAAACGAAAGAAACACAGAGTTCAGTCTAGAAATATTAAAACTGAACCCTTCTTTACTAAGTAATTAAGTAAAATAAGGAAGATATCTTTATTTTTTAAGCACAATGTCATATTTTAGTAATTATGATTCAAATACACATTAATTTTATGTTCTCATTACTACTGTAAAATGCTAATAGAAAATCTACTGTATCCACTGATGTCTACCCTATTTGCCTATGAAATGAAGGACTACCTAAACAAACTACATGACGTTTACACAAACTGAGTAAAAGAGACATTTTAAAGAAATATTTCTGAAAATAAAAATTCATAAAGATAGAAATGTATTATTTCACAAATTAAAAAAGGATTAAAACCAAAATTATTTTGTGGTTTGCATATATCTTTAAGCCAGCAGATATTTTCAATATAATTCAGTCATCTTTGGGGTTCAGAACAATTGATTCAAGTAAAAGACCTGACACCAAAGAGGAAAAAAAAAAAATCATGATATATATAAACTAAATTAAAATAAATTTGGACTTCAACAAATTTAAGACTGCATTTAGATAACTGTCTTTACAGCTATATGTACAATTTTGGAAGCAAAATCATTTCATGACATAAACTAAGTGAATATTATACCCTAAATTATAAGACCAAAAAAGCTACTATAGATCTAGACATTCTGATAAACCCAACAAGAAATGACTTGAAAAATACTAATGTATATCTATATATCCGATTAATGAATTCCAACTACTGATAAACTGGACAAAATTTCCAGTCTAAGAAGTAAAGGATGGCATCAGTCTTAGAAAATCTACTTTGTTCAATATAGAAAAACCTCCAGGAGAATAAGGAATTTCTTTACTATATTACTGAGACAAACAGTAATGGTACTTGGAACTTTGAAACTTGGTATCCAAAACAGAATGTTTAAAATATACATACCAAGAAAATACATGAATGGGAGTTGGGGCAGACAGAGCACAGTGGTTAAGATTTCATACAGTTCTGAAGTCTAGCAGACCTGGGTTTAGAATCCTGGTTTTGCCAACTGCTACCTAGGACCAGTCACTGGAACTTCACTGAGCCTCTACTTCTCCGTTGGTTAAAAGGCTCTCAGGACCCTTTTTCAGGGAATCCTGATGATTAGCATAGGATGCCTCACATCTAGGTGCTCAATAAGCATTGGCTATCATTGAAGTTCCTTTTTGTTAACACAGTGTCCAGACAAATCATTTTAGCAGTTTGGAATGTTTTTTCTCATCGTATTCTATCATCTATTTGGTGAACATAAGATTCAAATACTCGCCCAGAGATGTAAACTTGTATCATGTATCAACATATAAATGACTCTATTTTAGGAAACAAACATCTTATCATCCTGGATTTCCTGTGACAATATGTTGTTGGTGAATAACATGAATAAACAAGTTAAACTGTTAAATTGAACAGAATAACCTGAAGCTTAACTGCCCTATAGAGACTTTAGCTTGGTTTCATTAAGGCCTTAACATCACTGTAAATTCAGAATGGACCAGCCACTTTCTGTCTCCTCAAGACTTGCTTGCATGGGGAAATTAAGAAAAATGGTTCACTTGGTCCATTGAATAGAAAATGTCTTAATATAGTTATCAATTTGGTTTATGTACAAAACAATGTAAAGGTAGTCACAGAAGAGAAACAGGGCCTTGTCTCTTCTAAAGACAAGGAACTGTAATTAACAGTAGTCAACTTTTTTTTTTTAAACTAGGTGAAGATAGGGTAAGGAGAATTTTGCATGGAACTATGGACATCCCATGCTTCTCTCTCCATTCCTACTTTTCCCACTTAGAGAGATAAAAATACTACTTCAAAAAAGGAGACTTCTTATTAAAATACTTTTGTAGGGGACACACACACACACATTCACAAACATATACATGTAATAACTTTCTGATCCTCTAGTACATTATTCAATACATGCTATAAAGTAAATTCAGCATATCTGTCATACTGTAAAGTCTATAGCGATTTCCCAGTAAAGTTTAAAAAACCCAAACACAAGAAGGTATCAATGCCCTAATTATTATTCTCCAGAAAAAACATATTAAAAATAAAAGCTTAACTTCAACAACTTTAGAAATGTTTTAAGGCAAATGTAATTAATTAGGAAATTATAAAAAAACTAGAGAAAATACCAGGATCTGATACAACAGAATATAGTTCCATAATAATGAAATATAAAAGTGATCAAATGAAGAAACAAATATGAAAAATTCCCATTATGACCCTTGTTTTGACCTAATTTTCAGAAAAGTCTGGTTAGCAACCAGCAAAATAAGGAGGTGCTAACTTTAACCCAATTTTATAACAGTAAAATGTGAGTGTGTAGTCAGCACACCTGACATTTAAAGAAAAAAAACTCCCAAAGACAAGTATGCAGTCAATTAATAAAAAACCATAGTAAACCACACACACAGAAAAGGGGCTGTGTTCATTTCACTAGTGAGCAGCAGATGGTATTAGGGCTGTCAACAAAATATTTCACTTCTGCAGGCACCTTAACCCCTGTTTTGGCAACTCAGTATCATTAAATATAAAAAATCGCTGTCTAATGTTTAATTTATGTATGTTATAGATGTTGTCATCCCAGCTTCAAACAATCCCCACAACTGACCTAAGTCAGTGACTGATGCAGAGGGATTACTGACAGCTCCTGAGTGAGAAGCCCGAATGAGGCCAACAGTTAATAAATTATAATGAAGAAAAAAGATTTACTCTGATTTAAAACCTCCTTCAATAATATAAAAGATAATTACTGTAATGAAAACAAGTAACATTTTTTAATATTGACTAATTCCTCCTCTTGCTATAAATTTTCTATTTGATTAAACTTCAATTATGACTAAAGCATAATTCAACTAGGTACCTGAATTAATGTATCATTAAGTTTTTCAGAAAAGGTAGCCTTATCTATGAATTTTTAGCTTCAGAAATTGAAGGTACAGAAGCATCAAATATACATTTAACCCAAGACAACTGTGGAAATTAGAAAGGAAGGGGGTTTTATCAATGGTTCTTGTGATATCAAGGCAAGACAAGAACGTAGCTGTTTGACAAAACATGGTTTGTATTTAAGAAAAGCAAAGAGAAGTAGAAATACTTTTCAGTTAGTTTTGCTAACAAGAAACTAGAGGATTCTACAAAAAGTGTAATAAAACACTATCATTTGCTTGGCTACATTTGCACTTAATGGGCATGAGATGAAAACATGAACCAACTTGGAATGAAAATGCCATAATCTCACAGTCAACTCCTCATTGTAGACACTAAGGAGATAAAGGGTTATCTTAATTCAGAATAATGGACACAGAGTTCTCAAATTACTACTTCTTTTCCCATCTTAAAGAAGTCTGTCCCTCTAAATGTTTGGACTTCGGTGTTTTGGGTCCAAAAATGGGCCATCTCCAGACCATCTCCAAAGTAAACAATACATCCACAGATAACTGAGTTGATGTGACTGACACATATGCCAATCAATAAACTGCACATGGACACTACATGCCAAGCATGCTTCAGAGTAATTTCTGAAACTGTAAGAATGAGGGAAGATGACTGAGACTTCCCTAGCAAGAGCACAACATGCTAGTGTCTAGTTAAGAGAACTCTGAGTAGCTTACCTCCTGCAGTAGATCAGCCTGCTCAATTGCTTTAAGGACATTCTTCTTGGATGTTTCCTGAACTTCTCCTCCCAAAAGAAACTCATCCAAAATAAAATAAGCCTTCTCAAAATTAAAAATGATATCAAGTTCACACACCTGAAAAGCAAAAATAAATAAATAAAACCTGAAGAAAGCAGAAGATATTTATCTACTATCAGGTAGTCAATAAAATCTGACAGGAGTGAATTAATCTTAATTATATCTAAAAATGGCAATCCTGCTAACTAAGCATCATTGATTTAGTCAGCTTAATTTTCAAGTCTCAAGTACTTGATAACACACAATGCCTTCAAGCTAAGAAGACCAGGCTCTGCAAGCTCCTAACATGGGCAACTTAATAATGATTTTCTACTCATAAAGACTGGTCTTTTGAAATATTTACATATTTCTGGGTAATATGATTACAACTGCTAACCAAATCTAAATTCTATACTAAGTACTTCCAGTATATTAATCTTTACAGCTGGACTCCCTTCTATTTCACTATTTTAAACCTCATTCTCACCAGCATAATTAAATGAGTAGGTCTGTCGGGTCAAGCAATTCTGGCAGTTAACTGACTAGGCAATTCTGACTTGCACTGACAAAAAATAGTCATTCCTTCCCTCTCTTGAGGTTACTGTCAAATAGAATTCTCAAGACAAATAATAAACTTGTTAGAAAAGGTTAAAAAATATATATTATCAAGTTCAATTTCCTAAAACAAAATACTACTCACACTGCCAAAATACTTGTCAAGTAATTCCACATAACGATGAATTATTTCCAGGGTAATTAGTTCATTGTCCTGGTCCTCAATAGCACAGCAAAAATACAGACTGGCATATCTGCAACAAAAAACAGATGCAGAAAAAAATTTACCCTATAATCATGTATTTTCTAAAATACACTTTCATATCCTATTGTGAAAGACCTTGTGCCTATACAATTTATTTCCTCTTTACAACAGCAAGTTGTTTTTCTCCTAGACTATAAAATAATAAATGTACAAAAAAGAAATTCTGAAAAGTACAGGAAAGCAAAAAAAAAAAAAAATCACACTATCTAGAAATAGTTATTTATTTTGCTCTTCCTTCATTCAGGCTCCTTTTGTAGGAATATTCTAAAACATAGCTGACACATGTTGTTCTGAAGTTTACTTAAAACAAAATACACTGTGTGACTATTTCAAACCACGAGTAAACAGGGAAGAAAATAAACTCTCCAACTGAAGGATTTATTGAAGATACTGTCAACATGAAGTCAATGTTCTGGAATGTTTTACTAAAATGTAATATACACACAGAGAAGACCTCAAGTCATAAATGTACAGCTTGATGAGTTTTCAACGTGAACCTACCTGTGGTACCAGCACTTGGACCACAAACAGAATTATTACTGAACCTCTGAAGCCCCTCTTCTGTCCTCTCCAAGTCACAGCCTCCCATCCCCAAAGGTAACTACTATCTTGACTCCTGACAGCATAGAATTATTTTTAAAGGAGGTATATAGGATTGTGGAAAATAAGCCTTCAGAAAAAAAACAAGTTGCAAGTAATCACAGAAGTTAGAGAAAGAGAACAGGGAAAACTAAGACATGTCCTCAAATTTTCCAAGTTTTCCTTGTTGAAGTTCAGGCTATTTACCCTTGAAGAAGGAATAAGGTTGGAAAACTCATATTCTCCAAATAAGAATTCTAGTACATGGGACTAGGTTATACTTGACCCAAGGAAGCCAAAACTTATTAACACAAAACCTTGAGGCATAACAAAGGATGACCTAACCAAGTCCTTTAAGGAGGATTAAAAGTATTTTCAAATGGTTTAAATGTGTTTGAAGCTTTTGAAAAGGAACAAAATGAAAACCTAAGACATTCCAAATAAGTCTCAGGTGCCATTATAATTTTCACTGAGGCGCATTTAAGCAATTTTTAGGAAACACAATGGGTAATCACTGCTCATAGCATTAATGTAAAATAATGCACAAACACACACACACAACCTCAGTTTTGAAATCCAATGAATTTCTGCTCTTCAGTCTGAGAATAACTAGTATTTTCATAACACTATTAATTTCAATATTATCAAAAAACGTTTCATCTTATTTGAGCTTTTCAATAGTAAACACCATCATCCTTGGTTACAGAAGAAAAAAGAGGCCCAAAAGTACAAGGCCTGCCAAGTGGTTGTACTGGGACCAGAAATCTGATCTTGAGACCTTAACTCCAGGCCTTTTCCCACCTACCACAGTGACTCCCCTGTCATACAGGTACACTAGTTGCCATGTCCACTCTATCTGATTTCTACATTCACGACGTTATTTTAAATGGTCGGTCTCCTGCAGTCTTCAGGAAGGCATTCAAGCACATTCATTTATTATCATAAAGGGCATAACATGCACCACCTCCAACTTTACTAACAAAGTGCTCCCTCTCTTTCCCAGCACTATTCTGTTTATTGCTTTAAAAGGCAATGAGATATTCCAACCCAACCTTCCATCCTCCTTAACCCATGCTGCTCAAATAGAATTGTAAATCTGGAAAACTGATACAAATGACACATAAGATTCTCTGAAGTAATAAAACTAAAGATTAAAGGGAAAGACATTAAAAATGGTAAATAAAAAACAGACACTACTGGCTGATATGAACACAGTGCTAAATAAATTACACTAGAAACAATTCACTAGTAGGCAATGTCGGGTAAAATTTCTTTTACTTTTAATTTCAAGATTTCTTCAATGCTACTGTTAAGCAATCTAATGCTTATACCACTCTTGCTCCTTAACCACAGAACTGCCTTTTACTTACAAATAAATAACATTTAAACAGTAGTCAAAGGTCCTAGATTGTAGGAATCATTCAGAAATATTACTTTAATATCAAATTAAATGAATTCTTCATTGTAGGTGAACATCTAGTTATTAGGATCATAAGAAGGCACCTCTTTCCAAAAAGTTTAAGGAAGAAACAGAAACAGGTTAACATTCATTGAGTCCTCACTGTGACTAAGGCACTAAATGTTACCTAAAGCCTTGGCATAATTTACCATTTTAATCCTCACAAAAAAAACTTTCAGAGAGATACCATTATTACTCGCATTTACAGGAGACTTGGGCTTAACTGAGTAACCGTCTTCAGGAACAGTAACCTGACTCCAGAGCCCAAGTTTTATATTAAAAACTATAGTCCAAAACTGTATTAAATAAAGTAATCCTGCAACTGGTAAAAATTAAAACATATTCAAAGCAATATTTCACCTGCTTTGAGGAGGGAAAGAAAAATTGTTACACTGATTTAGTAAAAGATTACCAAGAGAACCTGAAGAGTAGTCCTTATTTTTAGAACCAAGTGATTTAAAAAAAATTCAATAATGAATTCATTTTGTTCTCTCAGTGCATATTTGTAAGTCTAAATCTGAAGTAAAATTAATAATAGACTAGTAAGAAAGAAGGTATGTTTGGTTATTTTTAGCAGAGTAGATTAAGGCTTACTCTAATTACTGGCACTCAGAGAACATCTGAAAGTGCCTATTCTTATATTCATAACACATGACTTCTCCCCAGTCAGCTAAATATCAGCTGACTGTGGATGAATGTAACCAAACTGTTCTCAATATTCTACTGGTATGTGATTAAAAATTCTTTTGTTAGTGAAGAAAATCAATACAGTACTCTTAAACAAATTCTGAAGCTCGTAATTGGTAGGTGTATATTTTTTACAGACTTTAATCCTGTAACATGCTGCACAAAATAGGAATCAAAAAAGCATAGTGTTTTCTGTCTTCACAGGATCTTCAAGAGTATTTATTTTAGAGATGAAGAAACAAAGGCAAAATGACCTGTTCAAAGTCACAAAACTAATGGCACAAAGGAATTGAACTCAAGTCCCCAGATTTTCAGTCTATTTTTTCAGTTATATTAACCTTACTCCACTCTCTCACCTCTCCCTCCCCAAGATGGGCAACTGTAAGAAAGGCTCAGGGATAAAGAATGTGGATGAGACAACTTGAGGAAGGCAAACAGAAAGATCACTTGGTGATATGAACAGCAAAAAATGCTAGTTCAGAATTTCTCAGTAGCTAAGTGGTAATTCTTTTACTTAAAAGGTCTTCTCTTCCAGCTGGACTAGGGAAAAAATAATCATGTGTTCATATCTACCAAAAAAATGTCCTTAAGGCACTAGAAAAGTTTCTAGTATGAAATGGGGTCTAACTTTTGTATGTGAATTTCATCTTAGTAAAGCCGGTATTTTAAAGTGCATCTTTATTTATAGGAGTTTGATGTAAATACCAGAGTCAGGTGAGACTACATTTTACAGGTTTTAATAACAGAAAAAGCAGTGTCCCAAGATGGATGGGCTGAATGCTATGCAGAGTACCAACTAGTGCTTCTTTCCTCTTGATGGACAGGCCATCTCCTTCAGCTCCAAGAATCTTGATTCCCTGGACTGATTCCCTTGCTAGTATTTTCCTCCTCCACACGGGGGACTCCTTTCCCTACCTAGAAATAAGCTTAAGTCTCTCATGCCATTTTTTAACCCTGTCTCTCCACTCCTGTCTATGGGTGGTTATCACCTCTTCTGTCCCTCATAGCAAAGCTTCCCCCTCCCCCCTTCCCCCCCAACAGTCTACACCTGCTTTTTTATTGTCTCCACCTCTTCACACTTTGTCCCATTTTTTCAAGAGCTGTCTCTACTATTCCAACAAAATGTTCCAACAAAGGGCATTTTGTGAAATGCTCACTGTAAAATCTAATAGATTCTTCACTTTAGTTGACCTTCATGCAACATTTGGCACTGGTGACCTTAGTTTTGAACTCTCTCCCCTTTCCTAAGGTGACTGACCCTAAAACTTACCCTCTGTGTGCCGCTTAAATGCTGGTGATCTAACTAACCCTTTATGCCTCATTTTCCCCCAGATGTCCATGCCTATGCCCACCCTGAAAAAACTAGGCATCTCCAAATGGAAGTCACACAGGCTCCTCAAAGTCAACTTTCTACCTCGCCACTTACCTCATCAGCTGAACCAGAAATGTGGAATCACCCCAGTCCTCCCTCTCTTTCACTGCCCTCCCTGCTTCTAGCAATGACCAAGTCTTACCAAACTTACCTCAGGAACAACTCTTCCACCTGCTGAGCCCACAGCAGAAATCTTCATTCAGGACTCCATATCCTAATAGATCCCTCAGGTTCCAGTCTCAGCCCTCCCCTCACCCGTTTTCCAACTACAGGATCCCTAAAGAAATGCAAATTTCCTTCTCATCCCAGCTTAAAACCCTTGCCTCCAGGTTTAAGATTTGAGTTCTGGCCCCTATGGCAGTCATAAGCAACTGACCCTGGACAAGTCACTTCTCCCAAATTCTCATTTTTTAAAATAAAACTCAGTTTTGACCAACAGTATTGGTTTTCAAACTCAGGAGCCCTACACAGAGGGTGGAAGCCAAGTGAGTAGAGATACAGTCACACAAGCACCTCCACTTCCACTTGTTTAAGGTTTTATCCCTGGGGCAAAAAGTTTCTTTAAAAAAAAAAAAAATCACTTGACTAGATTACTCTAAAACATCTTCCACCTCTAAAATGGTATTTTTATGATTTTTCTCAACAAATACTACACCAAACACTAGATCCAAAATCACCCAAAGATGACTAAATTCATTCTATTGTAAAGAGGAGTCTATGGTATTTTAAAAATTGTAAAGTCGTCCATGTTATTTTAAAAATTCTAGATGTTCTCTAATCTTCATGTCTTTCTCTGCCATCTTGCCCACAACCCCATCCATAGTAGAGTGGAATAAATGAAAACTGAGATAAAACCCAGAATTCTCTTTGACCCTCCTTGCAATCCATAGTTAGTTCCCTCACATCCCCCACAGAAGAGAATTTTTATATGCATGAACATTTTTATCTTAAATTCGGTAAGTTATTTGTAAGGGAACAGAAATAGTGAAGAAACAAAGCAGTTATATTTCTTTTAATCCGATTAGAACAATCTTGAGAAGTTTAAGGTATCAAAAAGTTTCAGATATTAAGAAAGATGTATAGCATCATTTAAAAGCTTAGTGTTCAATGCCTATCTATGAGTCATTTTACAACATCAAAATTTTAAAAATCTGTTCTGGGCAAAATTATCTATCTACCAGATCTAATCACACCTCCATCACAGCAACAAGTGTACTTCAAATTAATAAGCAGTAACGAACAAATCCTGTATATATCCGATTTTTAAACATCTATGACTAAAATGGTGTACGTATCCAAGGAGTTTATACATGAGGAAGAGATCCTGAAAGTCAGATTAAAAGGCATGTCAAATACCAGTCATTACAGATTTGTGGGGAGAAGGGAGGGGGAGGTAAATGCTTATCTAAATTCAGAGAATTACTCACACAATTTAAAATACTGATTTTATTTTCCCCTGCAAAGAAATGAATTCTTTCAGTTTTCCTAAAAAGATGATTAAGCATGAAGTATCATTTATGCCTTTAGTTACATAATTTTAAATGAAATTAAAAGAAGAGAGTCCCATGATTTTATCATTTCACCGAAACAGTAGTTATCTTAAAAGTACAAAGCTTTACCTTAAGACTATTTCATTTATATCTTTAGTAATCATTATTTATAAATGTCATCTCTCGAAAGTCTGCAATTTCCACATTATAAATGATCTAATATCTGATTCTGTTTCACCTTTCTAATAAATAAAAATGATACCTTTTGTAAACAATCTTCAGATCTCGCCATTCAAGAAAGCTGCACATTTTAGGTTTCCGTGCTAAAACGGTTTGAACAAGTTCTCTTGTGATCTTTTTCTTCTCTTTGTCTGATAATGGGACATACCATTTCTGCAGTCGAAGCTTTCCCTGACGACTAAAAAGCAACATAAACTGCATCTGTTAAGATAAACAGAACCAAGATTACAGGCAATACTTTGATTCAATAAAGTTAAGATTAAGATGACATGTGGCAAAGAGAAGCTTTGAGGAACGGGGCATTTAGCTAACAAATGATGAGTAGCCATCAATATTTCTATGCTAGCTAAAATAGCAGGAAATTCTTGTAGAAAGATCTTTCCACCAGATGCAAATTCTCCCACCTTACCCTGTTCCATTTAAGTTTGCAGGAGAGGGGGAGGACAAAAACAGGTGAGGTGAAAATTCTGATGAAAAAGAAAGATAATTCTTGCAATTTAAGAAACTATTGTGTATCTGTGCTATAGGAATGTATATGGATCAAAAGAGAACTGTTGACATCAACTGGTTTAGATGCATTTGAAATAAACAGACCTACTATTTTTCACCCTACACAGAACAAGCTGTTCTAGCGCCAAACTGAATTACTTGTAGACAGACTGCTATAACTTGGAATGCTGTCTTCAGTTCATGTTTACGTATTTTAAGCAAAACAAAAGAACTAAAATATAAACCAAAAAAATCCCATAAACACACATTTTTCTTAATAAAAGCCTGATTTTAAAAATTCACATCTCATTTAAAAAATTCCAACATAAACATACACACAATAAAGTGAGTTAATATAACTTTACCAAAGAGAATATAAACCTTTAAAAAGCCAAGCTAAGAGCTACAAACATTCAGACATTATACAAAATACTTAATTTAAAACGATTTAAAAACATAGGATCTACAGATGGAGTGGATGCTGAATTCTAGTGTATTTCACACAAACTATTTTGTATACATTTATTTAGAATCTGCAAATGATGATTAGTCTACATGTTTTAATTTTTAAGGAAACCTTGAAATTCAATCGGTCTCCCCAAATGCAAACAGAAAGCATTGTTTCTACAAAGGTAATTTAAAGGTAGAATTCAGATTTTTTTCTTTTCTTTTAACTATTCCAAGTTTCAGTACTAGTTTCTGCAAGTAGGATTCAGCCTGACTCTTGGTATTACCCACACCATACTGAATTTGAACATGGGGTGGGGGAATTTACACCATCTATCTGAATAAAATGGGCGCTAAATTTCGCCAAGAAATCATTGCCGCCTTTTGTAATAATCCAAACGGGCATCAATAAGGTATTTAGAAATTTACGATGCGACAATTTAACTTTAATAAAGTTAAAACTAGCTGTTAACACCACACTTAAAACGCATCACTGGCACGAAATAAACGAACAATACTGGTGATGTCAAAGTGCCTCACACAGAAGTCCTGTTAAGACAGTGGCATTACAAGGGGATAGCAAGTAACGCATCAACTGGACAATGTGTCACGCAAACCCGTTAGCAGAACTTGGAAAAGAACAGACCCGTATTCCAGGATCTTGGAGACCAGTACTGGGGATTTGCTTTTGAAACTCAAGGACTCAAGGGAGTCTATAGCAAGGTCCTCCATCTCTCCCCACCATCACTTTATATGATGTGAATAAACAATTTATGCTCTTTAAAATAAATTATATGTTAACATGGGATGATGCCTGGTCGCAAGGCATAAGTATTCCTTCCCTCTAGTTAAAAACCAACGCTCCGATTTTGCTTCAAATCACAAGGCGCCTCAATTACCGGAGATTGGAATTAAAAACAATGGGCTCGGCCGCGGAGCGGGCTCGGGGCCAGTGGCCGTTGCCTGCCCGCCGCCCCACGGGGCCGCACTCCATCACTGACCGATCGAGCCCGGGTGAGGTGACAGGCAAGGAGCGGGGAAGACAATGGCAACCGCCGCCGCGCAGGGGGCGCCAAGAGTCCTCCGTCTCCGCCGCCCCCGGCCGCCGACCCCGCCCGCAAATGCCCCGCAAAACTTGAGGCGATTCCCAAACCACAGGTGCCGCGGACCCGCTGCAGCGTCCGAAACTGGCCCCAGCAGCCCGGGACGCGGCGCCGCGTGGAGAGGGGCGCGGACGCAAAGAGAAGTGAGTTTCGGGGCGCGGTGCCCCAGTGGCGGGCCGGGCGGGCGGGCGCGGGGTGGGGTCGTCCGGACGCTCGTGGGGCGGCGGGGGGCTCGCCCGACCCTCCCTCCCCACTCCCCGATCCCGGTGTCCCCGCTCGCCTCCCGGGACTTACGGCGGCCGCGGGCCGCGGGTGCGGAGGGTCTCGGCCGGCGGCGGCGGCGGCAGCGTCGGCGGCGGCGACTGAGGGGAAGCCCCTGTCGCTGAGCTGAGGAAGAGAAGCCGTTTTGCTGTGGGGAGGGGACCCGGTTCGCGGAGGGAAGGCTTAGGCTGAGAGGGGAGGGCGAGCCGACAGACCCCGCCCCGGGGGCCGGACGAGGGAGGAGCCGGGGCTGCGGCGAGCGGAGGGGCGGGCTGGGCGGTTCGCTCGATGCAGCTCGGCTGTTGCCAACGGCTCCGGAGGCAGCTCAGGTGACCGCGAAGTCCGAAGAATCTGATTGGCTGCGTCTCTACCGAGAGGGGGTGGTCCGGACCGGAAGCCGGGCCACGTGACCCGGAAGCGGCTGTTGCCAGGCCTGGCGCGCCTGCGCTCTCTTGAGTGCACCTCTGTGACGCGCGCGGCTGTCCGGTCTATTTTGTGCAGAGAAGATAATGTTTCATGGTGCCGTTTATTGACCGTACTAAGCTGGGCAGGGAAGGTCCGTACTTCCAAGAACCACATTCGAGCTCCGATAACTCTCGGTGCCCCAAGAGGGTGGGACGGGGCCGTGTAATGGCCGGTGATGTTGGTGAGGAGAGAGAGGGAGTGCTGCAACTCGGAAGAAAATAAAGCTCTTTCGTGGAGCTCGTGCACGCGTTTAGAGGGCTTTTTGCAATTACTTTGCCTCAAAACCATCCGGAATCCGGCCCTTCCCATCGCACTGCTACAGTCCTAGACACCTTTTCGCCCCAAACTGTGCAAGTGTCTCTTGCCGGGGCTTGCCTCGCTCATCCTCAGTGCTGCGAACCTGAGGAGTTACTGTCTGTTCCCTGCTGAAAAGCCGGACCGGCACCTCTTCAAGATTCCGCTTCTTTCATCCGGAGTTGCCCCTCTCCTCCCCCACAGCCACTTGGGTTCCAGTTTAGTCTTGCCGACGACTTTCTCTGCCTGGCATGCCCTTGCTCTCAAATGTCACAGCTCCTATGAAGCCTCACTCAAATTCTGTAAGAATGAATTCCCTCTTTCACCCATATACCCATTAGCACATCTCGAGTTTTCTTCATTTTACATCCCAGCCTAGTTGTCTGCCTGGTATATAACACCACTAATAAATGTGAGTTGACTGATAAGGACTCTAAAACGGTAGATTTGTTAGTTAAGAGCCATGGTGCTGAGCATTGTGTCTGGCACATAATGGATGTCCATTTTTTTTCGAATGAGAGAATAGTTGAATCATCCAGTTCGACTCATCTTTTACAGATGAAGAAAAGGGAGCCCCACGGGATTAAGTGACCTTGCTTGAGCAGCCACGGGTTTCTCATGTCGAATGCTATTCGTTATCCCAGTCACCTCGGTTCTTACAAAGGAAATTTAGAATATTGCTTTTTTTAGGCTATGGCCTTTTTGCAGAGGTACCCAAACATAGTCGCCGGAATTTTTTAATGGCCCAAAGGGAAAGTTTTCCAGGAAGCGAAGTTTAATCAATCTAAGGGAATCCTTTATTAGGGATTGTGTTCTTTTCGTGTGTGTTAAAATGTCTGTAAAACTAAGTGCATAATAGGGATTTAGGGGCATTTTTTAATGCCCTTCTTTGGCAAGATAAAAATGTATATTACCTCCCCTTTCAGACACTGCTATGCCGCTTGGAAATTTTCCTACTAATGTGTATGCTAAACATTTACTGTAATATTTAAAAAGTGGTCAACATAAAGCATAGAGTTGACTTTCTGTAGGTCTTTAGGCCCCCTGCTCAAATTTCTGTCAGCAACCTGACCAATCCTGTCCCAGAGGCACATGTTAATATCCCATTTCTCCCCTACTACACAAAACATGCCATTAGTCAAAGACAGATCTAATACTGTGTAATGAAAATTCGTCCTCTGAATCCAAATCCAGAAAATCTGCTTTTCTGTACAAAACTCATGTCCTCAAGTTTCCTGAGATAACTACCTCCAAGTTTAAAGTCATTGGCTATGTTCTTCATCTTGGTCTCTGGTTCTGAAAACAAGGACGGGAGACTTGCTGATGACATACTGGCAGTCTCTGATGTTCCTAGCCAAGAAAAGGTGGGGGTTAAGGGGAGGGAGGGAAAGGAATTATGGGAAAAATAATTAGCAGCTGAAAGCAGCTATTACATAATCTTGGCTGCTTATTAATTTAGCAGAAGGAATGGCTTATTAAATTCTAATAGCAACAGCACAACTGCAAACAACCTAGCAATTAACAGTGCAGGGCCCATTATTTTGTTAATATGTTCTTTTCTTTTGGCAAGTGTATAAGAACAAAATTTATAGAAGCAGATGGTCTTTTTCAGTAGATTATAGATGGCTTATTCCCCAGTCTTAGATTAAGTGTTAATTGTGCATTCACTGTGAAAGACAAAAGGAGCACTGTTATTGTCTTTGTTGGTAATTAACTGCTTGACTTTGATTCCCACAATTTGGAAATTGTGGGCTTTGTTATATAGAGGGTTCTTCTCACCTAGTATCTTCTTCATTTGTCATGTTAACAGGGTATCTTGTTTTTAGTCCTCTGCTATTGTTATCTGGGTGGTCCTGATTTCTTGATTGTTATTGATTGATGGTACAAGAATTATTTTTTATGAAAAACTAAAAATAAGATTTTATACTTTTTTTCTGATACAGGAGACATTTATTACACTACCGTGTCTAATGGAAAAAGAGCATGTGGTTTCATGGTCTACGGCTGCCAGATGTTTCCCAGGTTTCAATGGTCCTGATAGATAAAAGAAAATTAGCAAGGTCAGAAGAGAGAAGAGATTTATCATGGAATAGAAATAACTGTATTCCAAGTGTACAGAAGGGGAAGAATTGAAGTATTTCTGGTAACCTACCTTTTATTTATGTTTTTATTGAGATATAATGGACATATCACATTATATTAATTTCAGATGTATAACATAATGATTCAATAGTTATATATATTGCAAAATGATTGCAGTAAGTCTAGTTAACATCACTTGTTTTCTTTATAAAAAAGTGCCTAGCTTTTATTTGTACTAAATCCGAGGTGAGGGTGAAATAGAGATTTCTACCTTCTAACAGTAAAATTTTGAGATTTTTATAATTTTTCAAAAATAGTTTTAATTTCCTGTTAAATATGTGATGGCCATATGTTTTTTATCTCCTCTCCCTCTCAAAATGCTGTTAAATGAAAAAAAAAAGGAATATTTAAAGTATAGACCCACATGGACAGTAAGGGAGGGGACATTAAGGGGACATTAACATGAGGGTGTCAACAAGGGTGTCAGTAAGCGCTGACAAGGTACATCATTAAGCACTGACAATTTAAGTAAAAATAGTACTGTATTTATATTGAGAATATGGAGGACAGAAGGGAAGGAATGTTGAAACAGTGCTAAGCCCTCATGCCGTAACAGAAAATAAATCCATAAATAGAGGGTGCAACTAAAAAGATCCCACATGCCCCAGCTAAGACCTGGTGCAGCCAAATAAATAAATAAATAAAAATGAATATTAAAAAATACATAAGATTAAAAAAAAAAGAGAAGAGAATTAGCATTATTAGCATATTTCAATACCAGGAAGTAAATTCCAGAAGCAGTGATGTCTTTCCAGGGATAGAATCTTGAGGTAGGATGTAATAAAAGTTATTATTACATTTTATTTTAGTGTAGGTTTTACTTAGTTTTTTGAAATACTGTAGTGAAGTAGATAAAAACTCTTCTGTTAATGCTAACACTGTATTGTGGATTTGTGCAGTGTTCCTTTAGCCAGTCTATATATTATTTATTATTTATTAAATAAAAATGTCTTCTAATGGAATTCAGTGCTGAATCAGTATAGAAAATCACAACAAGTGTAAAAAAGATACTTAGAGTTTGTGAATTTGCATCTCCTAAGATAAAGTTGTTCTAAGGAGAAAACTGGCCTAAAATAATGAGGATTTATGAACCAAATCATGTCAAGTAGAAACAGCTGTCACTGCCACAAAGTCCTCCACAATGAACTAAAGAGAAATGTGGAACATACGTTCTTTCTTGAAGCCTGTTTCCATAGCTTTGAAGAAAATGCAGGAAAATGACTCTTCTCCTTTTAGTATTACGTTAAAGCAAGGATTGTCAACCTGGGCAATTTTATCCCCCACCAGCAGACACTTGGCAGTATCTGGAGACATTTGGGTTGTCACAGCGGGACAAGGGAGCTCAGGAACAGTTGTTGATGCTGCTGTAATGCACAGAACAGCTTCTATGACAGAGAATTATCCAGCCCAAAATGTCAATAGTGCTGAGGTTGAGAAACCTGAGTTAGTCAATGAAGAGGTTAACATGCAGCAACGGAGATATCATATAGATATTTCAAGAAATGAGATAAACACTTACCTTCATATGTTTGTTTTCTCTTGGAATAGTTGGGGGCATTCTTAATATTTGATAGGTAAAATCCATAACTGCTAAAAAGGCTGGCCACATATGTGAGGCAGTTAGTATTCTTTAACTAAGAATAAGCTATCCAAATGGGATTTTTTTTCAAAGTGATCCTGGAATATTAGTGGAAGTTACTTACAACCAAGATCCATGAGGTGACTCTTCCATCCATTCATTCATTAACATATATGTTTATTATGTTTGCTCTCTGCCTGGCACTACGGAAGGTAGTGTAGATACAAAGACAAGTAAGATGTTGACTCTGTCCTAAAGCTCCAAAATGATTTCTCCTGACACACAATTCCATGTCTTATGGCAACAAACTCTGGCTGGTCAGGGGAGCAATCACCAGTCAAACATGTGAATACATTTCCTTTTAGGAAACCCCTAGAGATGCTTCATAGAACTTTAGATTTCTGTAACTGACAGCTTTGGAAACAATCTGTCTTAATGATCTCCCAGGGCTCTTCACAATCTTTTCATTCTGTGAGCTTGCTACAAAACTCTTAATTCACAGCCGTATAAGAGATTCAATATATTTTCAACAAAGCATTTTGAAATAATTTTCTTTTGACCTGGTCCTTAAAATGAGACGTTTCAGCAGTAATCTAACTCAATTAGACCCATGGTTCTAGGATATTCTTTAGGGGACTTGTGAAAACACAAGATGGCTGGGCCTTATCCCCAAAGTTTCTGATTCAGCATGTCTGAGGTGAGACCTAAGAATTATATTTCTTTTTTTCTTGTTTTAAATTGAAGTATAGTTATTTCATAAGGTTGTGTTAGTTTCTGGTGTACAGCAAAGCAATTCAGAGAGCATGTGTATATATTTATATATATATATATATATTTATAAGGATATATTCATTTTCAGATTCTTCCATTGTAGGTGTTTACCTATGTTATATGTAGTAGTTCCTATCCGTTAATCCCGAGCTCCTAATCCATCCTCCCCCCACTTTTCCCTTTTGGTATCTGTAAGTTTGTTTTCTATATCTGTGACTCTGTTTCTGTTTTATAAATAAGTTTATGTCATTTTTTTAGATTCCACATATATGTGATGTCATACGATATTTTCTTTTTGTGTCTGACTTACTTCACTTAGTATGATAATCTCTAGGTCCGTCCATGTTGCTGCAGATGGCATTATTTCATTCTTTGCTGAGTAATATTCCATATTGTGTGTGTTACACACACACACACACACACACACACACACACACACGCGCGCCACATCTTCTTTGGGCCTTCCTTGGTGTCTCAGTCGGTAAAGAATCCACCTGCAGTGTAGGATACCCGGGTTCAGTCCCTGGGTTGGGAAGATCCCCTGGAGAAGAAAATAACAACCCACTTCAGTATTCTTGCCTGGGAAATCCTATGGACAGAGGAGCCTGGCTGGCTGCAGTCCATGGGGTCACAAAGGTCAGACACGAACCACCACCACATCTTTATCCAATCATCTATCAGTGGACACATGTCTTGGCTATTGTGAATAATGCTTTTATGAACATAGTGGTGCATGATTCTTTTCAAATTAGAGTTTTTGTCTTTTCTGGATATGTGCCCAGGAGTAGGATTGCTGGATAATAATGGTAACTCTATTTTTAGTTTTTTAAGGAACCTCCATACTATTCTCCATAGTGACTGTATTAATTTACATTCCTTTTAGCAGTGAAGGAGGGTTCCCTTTCCTCCACATCCTTTCCAGCATTTATTGTTTGTAGATTTTTTCATGCTGTCCATTCTGACCCATGTGAGATGTTATCTCACTGTAGTTTTGATTTGTATTTCTCTTACAATTAACGATGTTGAACATCTTTTCATGTGTCTGTTGACCATCTGTATGTCTTCTTTGGACAAATGTCGATTTACTCTTGTGCCTGTTTTTTGAATAGGCTTTTAAAATATATACATATATTGAGCTGTATGAGGTGCTTGTATATTTTGGAAATTTATCTCTTGCTGGTCACATCTTTTGCAAATATTTTCTCTCTTTCCATAGATTGTCTTTTCATTTTGTTGGTGGTTTTCTTTACTGTGCAAAAGCTTATAAATTTGATTAGGTCCCATTTGTTTATTTTTGCTTTTATTTCTTTTTCCTCAGGAGACTGACCTAAGAAAACATTGCTATAGTTTATGTCAGAGAATCTTATGCCTGTATTCTCTTTTAGAAGTTTTATGGTAAGAGTTGCATTTCTAACATTCCCAGGTGGGGCTGATGCTCCTGGTCTTAGAATCACACTTGGAGAACCACTGTGTGTTAGTCGCTCAGTTGTGTCCGACTCTTTGCGACCCCATGGACTGTAGCCTGCCAGGTTCCTCTGTCCATGGAATTCTCCAGGCAAGAATACCAGAGTGGCTTGCCATTTCCACTACCCTATAGGAAAAAAAGGCTATGATAGCTAGTAGAAAAGTTCTCAAAGCCAGTGATTGTGATATAATTTTCCCAGACAAATGATCTAAAGGAAACTTGAGATCTGAATGTTTTTTATTGTTGATCTCATTAAGTCTTATAGCACTGGGAAAGTAATATTCCCAGTTATATGAACTGAAACTCAATCTATATACACAACCCACAGTTGCCTATGACCATGGTGTGCCTTGTAGAAACTAATGTACTGTAATAGTCCAAGTTAGAAATTAGGGCACTTAGAGAAACTTGAAGGTTGTACCATAAAAATCAGATTCTTACTTGATGAATATCACTACTGATATAAATTTTTTTCCAACTACTTCCTCCAAGTGGGGATTACCTCTAAATACTTTGTCAGCTATTACAGACATGAGGTAGAAGGGAGAGAGTTGAGAGGGATCAGCTAGACAGAATCTGTATCCCTGGATAAGGCGGAAACCACTAAGTAGTATTTTAATCAAAATCTGCCCTTTCTCTTCCTTGGGACCTGGCTACCCTGTTCTCTGCCTCCCCTGCAGTTAGATAGGCCCATGGGGCTGAGATCAGGCTATGAAATGTGGATGGAAGAGCTGTCAGGCTGGGCCCAGAAAACCTACAAGAAGGTATCTTCCCTCCTTCCTGCCTCAATCCTGCTTTTGCCCCCTGGATGTGGACACCCAGGGTGACCTTGGAAATCAGGCTTTGAGGATGGCTGAGTTGCTGTCAGCCTGGGTTGTTGAATGACTGCATGGAGCAGACACACAGACTACTACCACAATCATCATTCCTTCCACCAATTGTACTTTAAGTGAATGAGAAATAACTTTATATCAAGCCAGTGATTTTTTTCCAGTTTCATCTGTTACAACTATTAGTATTACTAGCCATCCTTGCAACCTGTTACATACTTTATTACAAAGAGAAGGAGCCATAACAGTGGGAAGAGTGGTGCATTTTCAAGTGGCTAACTTTTTGTCTCAATTCTGAACCTACTTTTTGTGCTCCTACATGTGTCTCCCTTCGATTGAAATATAAAGAGAAATCTTATAAAATCTTACTTCAGAATTTAAAACTACTCATCTATCAAAGGGGCAGAAAAGACTGATTTGAGATTTTTCATTAACTTTACATTCCTCTGGCAAAAGATAGCATTTGTACCAGGCAGTAGATGATGCGAAATTTAAAAAATCATACGACTGAAAGAGCCAAGAAAATGGCAGGGGGAAGCATATTCTGGTGAACTATCCCTAATTGTCAAAAGTGGATGATGTTGTCAGTTTCTTAGAACCAAGACACCAAAGCTGACAGTTTATTTATGATCAGATTATATCCTTGTCTTCTAAATACTATAGGACAAAGTCAAAACATTATCCTGAAACACTATTTAGAATACATGGACATTTCAACTGAATGGTTTGAAAACCTTTTAGAAATAATACATACATCTGTAACAAATAAGTGAAATAATGGATTTTTAAAGGTTGCTTCACTTAAAAACTTCATTTTACAAATAAGGAATTTAGCCCCCAAAAAGTAAACAAATTGCTCAAGATCATGAGGAGCTCAGAGCCCTGTGTTCTGTCTCCAGCCAGTGGTTTCTCACCATAGTCCATTGTCTCCTGCCATAAATTACTGACCCATTATCTTTAGACAAAAATAAACAGATAAACTGGAAAACCACACACCCACAGCCCCTCAAAATACAAACTCTTCTTTATCTTGCCTTTCTGCCTAATACTAAAGTATTTCTGTCTGCACTAGTGAATTGAAACCTTTGCGATCTCCGGGACTGGGATGGTATTTTACTAATCTTTCTATCACAGAACCTAATCCAATACTTTGCATAGAGTTCAGTTCAGTTCAGTTGCTCAGTTCTATCCGACTTTTTGCGACCCCATGGACTGCAGCATGCCAGGCCTCCCTGTCCGTCACCACCTCCCAGAGCTTATTCAAACTCATGTCCATCAAGTGGGTGATGCCATCCAACCATCTCATCCTCTGTTGTCCCCTTCTCCTCCTGCCTTCAGTCCTTCCCAGCATCAGGGTCTTTTCCAAGGAGTCAGTTTTTTGCATCAGGTGGCCAAAGTATTGGAGTTTCAGCTTCAGCATCAGTCCTTCCAATGAATATTCAGGACTGATTTCCTTTAGGATTGATTAGTCTGATCTCCTTGCTGTCCAAGGGACTCTCGAGAGTCTTCTCCAACACCACAGTTCAAAAGCATCAATTTTTTGGCATTCAGCTTTCTTTATAGTCCAATTCTCACATCCATACATGACTACAGGAAAAACCATAGCTCTGACTCTGTGGACCTTTGTTGGTAAAGTAATGTCTCTGCTTTTTAATATGCTGTCTAGGTTGGTAATAGCTTTTCTTCCAAGGATCAAGCATCTTTTAATTTCATGGCTGTAGTCACCATCTGCAGTGATTTTGGAGCCCAAGAAAATAAAGTTTGTCACTGTTTCCATTGTTTCCCCATCTAATTGCCATGAAGTGATGGGACCAGATGCCATGATCTTAATGCTGAGTTTTAAGCCAGCTTTTTCACTCTCCTCTTTCACTTTCATCAAGAGACTCTTTAGTTCCTCTTTGCTTTCTGCCATAAGGGTGGTGTCATCTGCGTATTTGAGGTTAGAAATATCACTCCTGGCAATCTTGATTCCAACTTGTGCTGCATCCAGCCTGGCATTTCACGTAAGATACTCTGCATATAAGTTAAATAAGCAGGGTGACAATATACAGCCTTGACGCACTCCTCTCCCGATTTGGAACCAGTCCATTGTTCCACGTCCGGTTCTAACTGTTGCTTCTTAACCTGCATACAGATTTCTCAGAAGGCAGGTAAGGTGGTCTGGTATTCCCATCTCTTGAAGAATTTTCCATAGTTTGTTGTGATCCACACAGTCAGAGGCTTTGGCGTAGTTAGTAGAGCAGAAGGAGATGTTTTTCTGGAACTCTCTTGCTTTTTTGATGATCCAGTGGATGTTGGCAATTCGCTCTCTAATTCCTCTGCCTTCTCTAAATCCAGCTTGAACATCTGGAAGTTCATGGTTCACATACTGTTGAAGCCTCGCTTGGAGAATTTTGAGCATTACTTTGCTAGTGTGTGAGATGAGTGCAAGTGTGCAATAATTTGAACATTCTATGGCATTGCCTTTCTTTGGGATTGGAGTAAAAACTGACCTTTTCCAGTCCTGTGGCCACTGCTGAGTTTTCCAAATTTGCTGGCATATTGAGTGCAGCATTTTAACAGCGTCATCTTTTAGGACTTGGAATAGCTCAGCAGGAATTCCATCACCTCCACTAGCATTGTTCATACTGATGCTTCCTAAGGCCCGCTTGACTTCACATTCCAGGATATCTAGCTGTAGGTGAGTGATCACACCATCATGGTTATCTGGATCATTAGGATCTTTTTTGTATAGTTCTTCTGTGTATTCTTGTGCCACCTCTTCTTAATATCATCTGCTTCTCTTAGGTCCATACTGCTTCTGTCCTTTATTGTGCCCATCTTTTCATGAAATGTTCCCTTGGTAGCTCTAATTTTCTTGACGATATCTCTAGTCTTTCCCATTGTATTGTTTTCCTCAATTTCTTTGCATTGATCACTGAGGAAGGTTTTTCTTATCTCTTCTTGCTGTTCTTTGGAACTCTGCATTCAAATGGGTATATCTTTCCTTTTCTACTTCGCGTTTTGCTTCTCTTCTTTTCTCAGCTATTTGTAAGGCCTCTTCAGACAATGATTCTGCCTTTTTGCATTTCTTTTTCTTGAGGATGGTCTTGATCCCTGCATCCTGTACAATGTCATGAACCTCAGTCCATAGTTCTTAAGGCACTCTGTCTATCAGATCTAATCCCTTGAGTCTGTCTGTCACTTCTACTGTATAATCGTAAGGGATTAGATTTAGGTCATACCTGAATGGTCTAGTGGTTTTCCCTACTTCAATTTAAATCTGAATTTGGCAGTAAGGATTTCATGATCTGAGCTACATTCAGCTCCCGGTCTTGTTTTTGCTGACTGTGTAGAGCTTTTCCATCTTCGGCTGCAAAGAATCTAATCAATCTGATTTCAGTGTTGACTATCTGGTGATGCCCATGTATAGAGTTGTCTCTCTTGTGTTGCTGAAGGAGGGTGTTTGCTGTGACCAGTGTGTTCTCTTGGAAAAACTCTGTTAGCCTTTGTCCTGCTTCATTTTGTACTCCAAGGCTAAATTTGCCTGTTGCTCCAGGTATCTCTTGACTTCCTACTTTTGTATTCCATTCCCCTGTGATGAATAAGACATAATTTTTTGTTGTTAGTTCTAGAAGGTCTTGCAGGTCATCATAGAACCATTCAACTTTGGCTTCTTTGGCATTAACGGTTGGGGCACAGACTTGGGTTACTGTGATATTGAATGGCTTGCCTTGGAAACAAACAGAGATCATTCTGTCATTTTTGAGATTGTACCCAAGTACTGCGTTTCGGATTCTTTTGTTGACTATGAGGGCTACTCCATTTCTTCTAAGGGATTCTTAACCACAGTAGTAGATATAATGGTCATCTGAATTAAATTCACCCATTCTAGTCCATTTTAGTTCACAGATTCCTAAAATGTTGATGATCACTCTTGCCATCTCCTGTTTGAGCACTTCCAATTTACCTTGATTCATGGACCTAACATTCCAGGTTCCTATGCAATATTGTTCTTTACAGCTTCCGACTTTATTTCCATCACCAGTCACATCCCACAACTGGGTGTTGTTTTCACTTTGGCTCCGTCTCTTCATTCTTTCTGGAATTATATCTCCACTCTTCTCTGGTAGCATATTGGACACCTACCAGCCTGGGGAGTTCATCTTTCAGTGTCCTGTCTTTTTGCGTTTTCATACTGTTCGTGGGGTTCTTAAGGCAAGACTACTGAAGTGGTTTGCCATTCCCTTCTCCAGTGGACCTCGTTTTGTCAGAACTCTCCACCATGACCCGTCAGTCTTGGGTGGCCCTACATGACATGGCTCATAGTTTCATTGAGTTAGACAAGGCTGTGGTCCATGTGACCAGTTTGGTTAGTTTTCTGTGATTGTGGTTTTCATTCTGTCTGTCCTCTGATAAATAAGGATGAGAAGCTTATGGAAGCTTCCTGATGGAAGAGACTGACTGGGGAGGGGGGAGACAACTGGGTCTTGTTCTGATGGGCAGGGCCATGCTCAGTTAATCTTTAATCCAATTTTCTACTGATGGGCAGGGCTGTGTTCCCTCCCTGTTGTTTTGACTGAGGCCAAACTGTCAATCCATGCCTCCACTGGAGACTCCTGGACACTCACAGGCAAGTCTGGCTCAGTCTCCCACTGGCCTCCAAAGTCAAATGCCCTGGCGGTTCTCAGTCCCCTTGCTGGATCCCGAGGTTCAGAAATCTGTTGTGGGTTCTAGAACTTAACAGTACAAGAATTTCTTTGGTATAATTTTTCTGCAGTTTGTGAGTCATCTGCTCGGCAGCTCTATGGTGGGGCTAATGGTGATCTCCCCCAAGACCTCCTCTTCACACGCAGGGTGATCAGGTCTTCTGCAGCCAGGGTCCCTGTCCCTGCAGCAGGTCACTGCAGACCTGTGCCTCTGCAGGAGACACTCAAACACTGAAAGGCCAGTCTGACTCAGTCTCTGTGGGGCCTCTGGGTCCTGGTGTGCACAAGGTTTGACTTGAGCCCTCTGAGCATCTCTGGAGGGTTGGGGTTTGATTCTAACCTCGATTTCGCCCTTCCTACCGTCTTGTTGGGGCTTCTTCTTTATCCTTGGACATGGAGTATCTTTTTTTGGTGGGATCCAACATTCTCCTGTTGATGATTATTCAGCTGCGAGTTGCAGTTTTGGAATTCTCTCAGGAAAAGATGAGCGCATGTCCTTCTACTCTGCCATCTTGTTAAGTCCATAGAGTAGATGCTCAGAAAGCATTACTTTGAATTGGATGCTAAAAGAAAAATAAGCCCATATCTCTCAAATAAACTCCTTGAGTGTTACCAGTTTTTAATGCTCCTCTCCCCCTACCATAGCATACAGAGTAATCTCCTTTCCATCCTCACTAATATTGCTCTAGGTTAGATCAACAGACTGGATTTTCTCTCTCAGCTCATTTCCTCCATCTAATCCCATTACTGTAATTTCTTCTGCATGTGGTCATCTGAGTATTTTTTTTCCCTGAAACTTAAATCCAATGAAGATTAGACCCTCTGCTTAAAATGATTCAATTTGTTTATTACTTTAATATTTATGCCTAAGTCTGGGCCAGATACTCATTGGGTACTAGGGGTAAAATAGAGAACAACATAGACATGAAACCTTCTACCAGGTGCATATGCTATAAGGGCAGGAGGGCACAGTTTACAACTGGCAATCCCGGTGCAGTAAAGTAAGTTTCAAAAGGGAGAAGGCCAGGCTGCTGTGGGAACATACAGGAAAGGGCCTAACCCAGACAGTGACAGTGATAAGTGGTGGGGTCAGTTCAGTCACTCAGTCATGTCTGACTCTTTGTGACCCCAGGGACTGCAGCTTTCAAGGCTTCCCTGTCCATTACCAACTCTTGGAGCTTGCTCAAACTCATGTCCATCCAGTCAGTGATTCAATCCAGCCATCTCATCCTCTGTCATCCCCTTCTCTTCCTTCTTTCACTCTTTCCCAGCATCAGGGTCTTTTCCAGTGAGTCAGTTCTTCACAACAGGTGGCCAAAGTATTGGAGCTTCAGCTTCAGCATCAGTCCTTCCAATGAATATTCAGGACTGATTTCCTTTAGGATGGACAGGTTGGATCTCCTTGCAGTCCAAGGGACACTCAAGAGTCTTCTCCAACACCACAGTTCAAAAGCATCAACTCTTTGGTGCTGAGCTTTCTTTATAGTTCAACTCTCACATCCACACGTGACTACTGGAAAAACCATAGCTTTGACTCTATGGACCTTTGTTGGCAAAGTAACGTCTCTGCTTTTTAATGTGCTGTCTAGGTTGGTCATAGCTTTTCTTCCAAGTAGCAAGCATCTTTTAATTTCATGGCTGCAGTCACCATCTGAGCCACGGGTCGGGTCCTCTGGGTGGGGTACCCATGCTGCAACATCTCAGAAGCCAGCCTTCATGGTGATACAGGAGGCATGGGGTAAGCATGTGAGCCTGGGAGGACAGGGGCTCCTCCTGGGCCTGTATAGCATTGCCGGCAGGGTGCCCAGTATGGGGGGTAGACCTCTCAGGCCCCCAGTTCCCAGATGGAGAGTGGGGAGCCCCCGTCTGTATTACAGAGTTCTAAGAATTTCCAAGGAGTGTATATTTTAAAAGGACCCCCCATCCCCTTCCCATCCATCCTACCAAGAGGGCCACAACAGAACTGAGGAGGTCAGAGAAGGATTTTTGTAGGATACAGCTGTTATGCCAAAATTAGGAAAGAAAAAAGTTAGTCAAGAGAAGACAGGCAAGAGTGTTCCAAGAATGGTATGTACAAAGATGAGATGAGTGTATGACTGTCTCGCTGACCTAAATAGAAGATCAGTGTGGTCAGGGAGTACCTAGGTAAATATGAATCTGCAGAGAATAAGAAGACCAGATTATACAGGAAGTTTCAACAGGATTAAATCCTTTGGGCTTTATATAAAGATATTGGGGACATTGAAAGATTTTAAGCAAGGGAAGTGCCATTACTGGATTTGAGTTTTAGAATTTCAGAAAAATCACTCAGGGTGAAATGCAGTTAATTGTAGGATGCACTTTAGTCTGAGTTTAGTTGCAGATAAAATAAACCATTGTAACTAAAACAAACAGAAGCAGTCTGAAAATCATTAGACGAGCCAAATCTAGGCTGAGTTTCTGGGAAAACCTTCCAGAAAAACACTGCAGAACTTGACTGCCAGGGAGCTACTATGTCTGCAGTAATCAGTGAGCTGGAATGCTGAGAAGCTGTCTTCATCACTGCTAGCTTCAGGCCTATACTGCCTGTACTGTAATCGAGAAATCAAAAATCTGCTGCTAGCAAAGTAGATGCCATGGGTCTACCTTCTTTTCACTCCTGTAGCTAGAGACTGGACACTGGACTTCCTCTACAACTGCCCCTGAAAGTCAGATGCTTCCCTATACCATGCTAGTCAGCAGCAATAGCAGCGGTGAGGCCCCCGCCTCTACATGATCTGTTACTTCCCCCTTCCAGGACTTGCTTAGGTGCACCTGATTGTTGGAATCTACATCACAACCAGAAGCCTTGCTATGGAGTGTAGTTTTTTGTTTTCTGGAAGGAACACTGAAGGGAGTTGGATTTCCCTTTGGCCAGGTAAACTAACATAACATCATGGAAATCGCCTTATAATTCTGTCTTTCATGGTATTTTTTAAGGCGAGGATATCCTCGCCTTATCAGAACACTGAAGTATCAGAAGTATCAGAATTATCTGAAGTATCAGAACACTGAAGGATACTGAGCAAGCAGACCCACAGTGTCCACTGCAGGGGTCAAGACTGGTAGCTGAGAGAACAATTGAGAAGCTATTAAATAATTCACATGAGAGGTGGAGGTAGCTTGAACAAGGAATAAAAAGAAAGAATTGATTAGAGAGAGTTAGGAGGTAGGTTGCTTTGATCCCAGTGTAGGGGAAGTGAGTATAAAGTCAAGGATGCCACTGGGGGATGTTTCCCTGAGAGACAGATCCCAGGAAGAAGGCAGACTGGTGGTGAAATAATGAACTCGTTTTTCATCCTCCAAAATGAGATATCTGTGGGTCCTCCAAATGGACAGTGGGAGTTACTGATTTAAATCTGAAGGCTCAGGAGTGAGGTTAGGGCTGAAACTAGAGGTTTGTGAGTCATCAGCATAGAACTGGTAAATTAAGCTGAGTAGGAGGATGAGGTCACTCCAGAAGATTGTGTACAACAATAATACATTTCTTTTTTTTCCCCCATTTATTTTTATTAGTTGGAGGCTAATTACTTTACAATATTGTAGTGGTTTTTGCCATACATTGACATGAATCAGCCATGGATTTACTTGTATTACCCATCCCGATCCCCCCTCCCACCTCCCTCTCCACCCAATCCCTCTGGGTCTTCCCAGTGCACCAGGCCCGAGCACTTGTCTCCTGTATCCAACCTGGGCTGGTGATCTGTTTCACCATAGATAATATACATGTTTCGATGCTGTTCTCTCGAAACATCCCACCCTCGCCTTAAAAAATACCATGAAAGACAGAATTATAAGGCGATTTCCATGATGTTATGTTAGTTTACCTGGCCAAAGGGAGTTCTCAGATATTATTAAGGATACCAATCAGTTGACAAAGTAGAGAGATTATGAAACTGGGCCTGACTTAATCGTATGGGACTTTTTAAAAGATGAGAATTTTCTCCAGCTAATAGAAAAAGAAATCAGAGAAATTTGAAGCATAAGAGGGATTTGATGAGAGGGAGTTCTTCATTGATGAGATAGGGGAACCCACATGGCAGGACCTGAGGATAGCTTCTAGGAGGTGAGAATGTAACAAATAAGGGTGGAGTAGTAGCCAGGTAGAAAGGAGGCAAAGGTCACTGGAGCAGAGAAGACCCAGGAAGGGACTCACTTGGTTGATTGATGCTGCTGCTGCTAAGTTGCTTCAGTCGTGTCCGACCCTGTATGACCCCATAGACAGCATCCCACCAGGCTCCCCCATCCCTGGGATTCTCCAGGCAAGAACACTGGAGTGGGTTGCCATTTCCTTCTTCAATGCATGAAAGTGAAAAGTGAAAGTGAAGTTGCTCAGTTGTGTCCGACTCTTCTCAACCCCATGGACTGCAGCCTACCAGGCTCCTCTGTCCATGGGATTTTCCAGGCAAGAGTGCTGGAGTGGGTTGCCATTGCCTTCTCTGGTTGATTGATGAGTAGTAGGTTATCTATGGGCTTCCCTGGTGGCTCAGACGGTAAAAGTGTCTGCCTACAATGCGGGAGACCCGGGTTCAATCCCTGGGTTGGGAAGATCCCCTGGAGAAGGAAATGGTAACCCACTCCAGTACTCACTGAGTGACTTCACTTTCATGCATTGGAGAAGGAAATGGCAACCCACTCCAATGTTCTTGCCTGGAAAATCCCAGGGACTGCGGAGCCTGGTGGGCTGCTGTCTGTGGGGTTGCACAGAGTCGGACACGACTGAAGTGACTTAGCAGCAGCGGCAGCAGGTTATCTATATGGATGTCAAAGTCGTTCGGGATGGTTGCAAGACCTGATGGAAAAGGTGACAGTGATCCAGTTGCTAAAGACTCCAAAGAAGGAGTAGTATATAATGGCAGCAGGAGGAGTAGGGTGTGATTAAAAAAGTTTTTATTGAGACATAATTCACATGCCACACAGTTCATCCATTTATAGTGTACTTCTAGTGGCTTTTAGTATATTCACAGACTTGTGCAACCATCACCACAGTCAATTTCAAAACATTTTCCTCACTCCAAAAAGAAACTCCATACCCCTTAGTCATCATCTCCAATCTCCCCAGCACTCCCCCTTCCCTACCACCTAACCCCTGGCAACCACATCTGCTTTCTGTCTATAGATTTACCTATTCTGACCATTCACTATAAATGGAAGCATATCATAGATGGTTCTTTGTGTCTGGCTTCCTTCACTTAGCATAGTGTTTTCAAGGTTCATCCATGTTGTGGCAGGATTTCATTTCAGAGCACGATTTTAATGGCTGGAAAGAACCTCAAAAGAGTTTGGGGGAGGATGCAGGGCAAACACTTGCCTTGTACGCAAAGTCAGCTCTGGTCATTGACATTCAGCTTTGAAATTGTTATAAGTACATCTCATCCTTCTCTGGGGAGTATCTAAGTCAGTATTAAACACTCATGCTTGCTTTTCCCTCCCCACCCCCAGCAGTAAACATAACCAGAAGTCTTGCTTAATGACAAAAACTGAGTCAGTCATTGTTGCTTCATGTTAACTACTTGCCTAAGAAACATTCATCTTATAGAGGAGATAATGAACAAAACTGGCAATGCCTTAATAAGCTCTAAATTAAGCCTACATAATGTTGAACAAAATATAAGAATCAGCAGAAAAAGTTTTTTCTACTTATTGATCATTAGTGTTAATGAGAACAGCAGCAAGTAGCTTTGTTCTTGTTCACTTAGAAAGTATGAAAACAAGGTAAGCAAGCAATTAGGAAGGTTAATGCGAGGATTCAGTTTTCATCCTGATAATGGAATAATTTATTTTCTAACCTATTGACCTTAGAAGCCCTCAACAGCTTTATCTTCTCTGATCTTTGGATAATTTTTTTCAACCATATTGGAAACTGAAACTGCAAAAATGGGATCAGAGCCTACTAAAAGCAATAAAGCCAAATGAATGCATCAACCTCCGGAAAATGTCAATTACAAATAAGCAGAAGGGACTGTTATCTGTATGACGGGACTAGAGCCCCTTATTAATAATGGTACAGGAAGTAATCCAAGAGACTAAATGTGCTGGTGAGAGGGGCTAAGCCTCTCAGAGGAGCTCAGATTGTAAAAGACACATAGAAACCTGGGAAGAGGGAGGTAGGTAGTAATCAAAGACTCAAACCACAAGAACAGCACAGAGCTATAACACTAATGCAAGAAAGACCAGCTAGAGAGAACTGAAGCTTACTGAAGGGTATTTGAATTTGAAGGTTCACTGTTGCAGTGGAATCTCGTTTGCCCAGCACCTCTCACTCCTTCTAAAAACAGTACCCTTATTCTTTAGGGAAACTATTCTTTCCCCATACCACCATCACTCCCATTCCAAGGATGCAAACTTAAAATGCAAGTCTTAAGGTTAGGACACATCACATCTGAGACTATGAAGACAGTTTTTAAAAGAGATTCTTAAAATATCATCTGCAATCTATGTTTCCTATAGATTAGAAATAGAAGTGCTTTCTGAAGACAGGAGATGGACAAATGTCTTGGTTTTCAAACATGGGAGATGGTGTAGTAGTGTAGTGTTAATCGCTCAGTCATGTCCGACTCTTTGCGACCCCGTGAACTATAGTCATCTAGGCTCCTCTGTCCATGGGACTCCCCAGGCAAGAATACTGGAGTGGGTTGCCATTTCCCTCTCCAGGGGATCTTCCCGACCCAGGGAGATGGTAGATGATGCAAATATTAACAGGATTTCAGTATTTATTCTCTGTTAAGACTATCAAATGGGTGATGTGTGAACTCCCAAAGAGAGAAGAGGTGATCCTCAAAGAAGCCAGCACGAATTCACTAAGAAGAGATAGTGATAGGCCTTGCTTTCTTTTGTTATATGTTTATTAGATGAGTAGATCAAAGCAATCCTGTGGACATAGAGTTTCTGTGCTTCTGCAAGGCAGTTTTCAAACACTTCTGTGGCATCCTTCCTGAAAAGATGGAGAAACTGGATGGATGATTGGATAATTTAACAGCATAATCATTCTATTGTAAGAATGCTGATTAATGGATCTCTGTCAAATCTGGCAAATTTTGTTGAAGATCTGTTTTGAACAGGGTTGCTGTACTATCATGGTCCTTTTTAAGTATCTGGATATGAGCTGAATGGACCTGGTTATCAGTGTATAGAGAACAAGAATCTGGGAGAGAGTGTGAAAAAATTGTGTGAATAAATCAGATGACAAAGCAGATTCCAAATTGGCGTCGGCCCAGGAATGATGTATCAGCTAGTGTCTTTTGCAAAAAGTCAGGGTAAATATGTAAATAAATGGTCATCTCTATTAAAAGTTTAATGGACAAGTTTTAGTGTTCTATCCTTGGAACCAAAGTTAAGGATCTAGGGAGAACTTGCTAAATAGCAGCATGTTGAAGAGAAGACTTAGGGATGTTAGTGGCCTGAAGCCAATACGAGCCAAGAGCATGATAAGGCTATAAAACAAAAGAAGAAAAAGAAGAAGGGAAAAAACAACAACCAAAGGAATATTGGGCTGTTTAAGTAGAAATACAGTATTCTGACTGTTCTGGGCTTTTGATAATCAATCTTACTAAACTTTGATTTATTATGTGCAATTCTGGGAAATATACTTCATGAGGGACATAGACCAACTTCAACTCCTTCATAGCAATCCTATCATAGAGTACTGTAAATCATGGTATATGAGCAACAGCTGAAATGAGTGAGGATGGTTAGCTCAGGGAATAAAATAGGGGCAAAAGGATGGCTCTCTCACAACATTGAAAGAGCTGGGACATAAGACAGAATTCTCTTTAGTTTCAAGAGGAAAATGAGCATTGACAGATAAAAGTTACTGGGGTAGTAGATTTCAGATAAAATATAAACAAGTAACTACTAATAATTAAGAGTCTGGAATCAAAGTAGGCGAGCTCCCAGTTGTTTGAGATATTCAAACAAATGACTTGGCAGAGGGGACTCTTCTGCTCTATGAAGGATTGGACGCTCAGAACCTTAAAGGCTTTTTTTTCAATTTGGGCATCCAGAAAATCCCACCTCCAGTCAGTTGTTTGGGGATTTGTGGGTATGTGTTTTGGTGTTGTTTCTCTCCACCCTAAGCAGAAATGAGATGTTCCTGATTTATGTATCAGAAGTCTAGAATATGCAGGCACAAATCAGGTAGAAGGCCAGTGTCAAGAATTTGCTTTGGCTCTCCCCTATAATGCCCAACCCATAGGTACTCAGTGAAGAGGCTCTTTTTTTGAAGCTTCTCTGTATTTCTCCTGAAGATGCTTTCTCACTTTATATCTTATTTATATTCATGATTTAGCCTTGCATTGAGGTGATTTCTCTCCTTCAAGTGCTTTCTTTTTGCTTGTGGATATCTCCTAATTTAAGAGTGAAGAATCGTGTGTTTGTACTCTAAAGAAACTGCACCTCCGTACTATGATTTCCATCATTGTAAATTTATGTTAAATAAAAATATTTTCCTAGTTCTCATCCTAGTCTCTCTCCAGTAGGACTTTGATTTGAAAAGTACTTGGTATTTGACACAAGAGCTTAGAAGAGCTTTTCAGGGCACAATAGAAAACATAAAACTTGCCCTACCAACCCAAACAGCCTCAGGCTTTAAATCCTGGCTTTTTCTGGGTACCTTAGTCAGTTTGCTTAATCTTTCAGAGACAAAGTTTCCTCATCTGTTAAATGAGGTCATTAATATATATTTCAGGAAGTTATTTTGAAGGTGAAATAAAGTATGCTAATAACCTATCATAATGCTTAGTAGGTAATAGATATACCATGGAATATGAATATTATTAATTTCTCACACAGTAACTTTCCAATAATCCTCAGCCTCCCTTAAAGTAACAGGTCTAATTTAATTTCTGAACACTATAATATTTGTATATTAAAAAATTTAGTGCCAGTTGTCCATTTCTTTCCCTAACACAATCATTTACAGCTAAAATGTCCTAACTTCATAATTATTTATAGGTTTGTGAGAAAAAAAATTTTGTGTGATGGTAACCAAGTCCAACGCATGTCTTTATTATTAGCCTCGACTTTTTCTACTACCGGTTCTGCAGAAAGAAGCTACAGTTTTCCCAAAACGCCTTGCCCAGAGCAAAGCAGTTGCAGGGTTCCTGCCTCTGTAGCCTGCCCTAACCAAGCCCAGGGCACTGATTGTTTCCTTCCTGTACTTTGCAGAAATTGGCCTCCTCTGTTTGATTTGAAGTCATGAGTCTGGATCACAGTGAGTGGTACACTCTGCTTAATGAATCATTAGTAGAACAGAGAAAAGAACAGACTCAATTACATGCTGGGTTGGTTAACCAGCCTTTCCCTGAACACTGCCCTGATCCAGCCTACGCTGAAACAGGGAGGCTTTTGTATAGCAACAACTCCCTCGCCAGTAGTTCTGTCTGTTGAACCTAAGACCCATATTCTACATTCTTGATTGATTTTAATCTGACTTGGCAGCTTTCTTAAGTACTGCAGCCATCTGAAAGCAGGAATAATGAGGGCTTTGTACAAACAGCGTAACTGCTGGGTTCCAGGCCTCCTTTCCCCCTTGCTGTCCTCTTGACCACATGCTCCATCACCTACAGGTGTCAAACTCTCTGTGATGGCCCTTCGGGGTCAGGCTCTTGGGGCTTGCTCAGAAGGTGATAAGCCCAAGAACTAAAGGGAAGAGAATGGGGCTCAAGTGATAATAAGTACTACCCTTTTCTCCCTCACATCTGGGGCTCCAGCCTTAGAATGTTAAGGTTCTTTGAATAAGCTATGTTCTCTCCCACCTCAGTGACTCTGAACACCTGTGGAAGCCTTCCTTGGCCTTCAGAAAACCTCAGCCCTATCATCTCTTCATTCCCTAGATTGTAGCCTCTCCTATGACCTACTCTGACTAGTCCAGAAGCTACTTACAAGCAGGGACCGTGTCTTTTCATTTTCCTTAGTTCAGAGACTTAACACAGTGCCTGGCATATAAAAATTGCTCAGTAACTCCTGGTTGATTGACTGAACGGGTCAGGGGAGAGTTGAAGGCCAATCTCGATTTATTACATAAATAAAACAGCCCCCGTCATATCCCAGCAGAGCCAGACAACCCAAATATAAACACACAAATCTGTCAAGTGGTGAGGAGTGCCAAGAGGTGAAGAGAAGAGAGTGACAGAGGGAGACACACAGTAAGCAGATAAATAGGTCAGAAGGTGATAAATAGTGAGAGATAGAAATGTCAGAGAGGGGTCTCGGGAATCTCTATTTCAAATACACTGGTTGGGAAATGCCTCTCTGGCAAAGTGATATTTGAGCACAGAGTTGAAGAAAGTGAGGCAGTGAACCAGTAGAATCCAGGGGGTAAGCTTTCCAGGCAGAGAGAACAGAGACTGCCAAATCTTAGAGCTCGGCATGAGGAAACAAGCCATATCTAATGTAAGGAATTGGAAGGAGGCTAGTATGGTTGGAGTAAAGTGAATGAAGAGGACAGTGATGAGAGGTGAGATAAAAACAAGAAGAACATCACCACCACCACAGAGACAAAAGATGCAGGATGGATTGGCTGTAAGTGCTGGGCTTTGGGCCCGGTTGAATGTGATAAACCCTCAGAGAAAACTTACAAATGAGACCCTAAATTCCTATGGTTGGGAAGGAGGAGAAATGCCAGAGGAATGAAAGGGTGTGTGGGGGGGTATGGGGGGAGTCCTAATTCTGAAAAAGGAGACAGTGCCAAAAATAACAGCCTAGTATACTTGATGTTACTCCCAGGTAATTGACTCCGATATTCAAAGAATGATTTATAAGCACCCACACAGGAAGTGAGTGAACTGTGGGAGCTAGGATGGTGGGGTCACAAAGAACATCACATAAGTTTTCAGACTTCCTTTCACTTACACCTTCATGAATGATATTAAGCTGGTTGATCAAAGTAATGTAGTACAAATAGTGTACAGAGATTTCTGCAAAGTATTTGGCAAGGTCTTGATATCCTCATAGACAAGATGGATAGACATGCTCTGAATGGTCACCCTGTTAGATGGCTTTGTTCTTTTTTATTACTGTTTCTTTTTTTTTTAAGTGTGGTAGTAAAATACACATAATATAAAATTTACCATTTTGAAATATACAGTTCAACGGTATTAAGTACATTCACAATGTTGTACAACTGTCACTACTCTTTAGTCCCAGAACTTTTTCATCACCCCAGAAGGAAACCACCATTCTTATTCTCCATTTTCCCCTACCCCCATTCCTGTGCAGTCACTAATCTGCTTTCTGTGTCTGTCTGTGAGTGTGCTTATTCTGAGTGTTTCGTATAAATGGAGTCACATAACATGGCCTTTTTTGTTTGGCTTCTTTCACCTAGCATCACGTTTTCAAAGTTCATCCATGTTGTAGCCTGTATCAGTACTTCATCCGTTTTAATAGTTGAGTGATGTTATATTAGATTTTGTTCACCCATTCATAAGTTAATGGAAATTAGAGTTGTTTCCACCTTTAGGCTGTTGTGAACAATACTGCTCTGAACATTTGTGAACAATTTTTGTTTGAACATTTGTTCTTAATTCTTTTGGGTATATACCTAGGAGTGGAATTGCTGGGCCATATGGAAATTCTGTCTTTAATCTTTTGAGGAACTATTGAACTGTTTTCTACAGCAGCTGCTCTTTCCATGGGAAGTGTTGGAGGCAGAGTATAGTGGGAAGCACCAAGGGTTGGCTCCAGGAGGACTCTGCTCCTCTTTACCTCTAGAGAAGTTAAGAAAGGCAAGAGGTACCGCATCAGGAGAGCATCATCAGGAATTAGGAAGACTTGGATTAATGGTCAGCAGAATGGCCTTGCTGAAGTGAGACTCATCCTTATCTAGGATGTGAAGCACCTAAAATTTGCACACCACAAATGCTTCTCATCTGAACACCTTGAGGTCCTTCCTATGAGACAGCGTGTTACTCAGCTCCCTGAGGGAAGGCCCAGGCCCAAACAGCAGACTATCCGTCTCCTGAAACGGCAAACTGATCAAATTTTCAGATGACATCCAAATGGAAGGATTTTAAATCAGGATTTAGAATCAGGATTTTGAAAGATTGAAGCAAGCAGGAAAGATGAGTTAAAACCTAACCAGATGATATTTATTTGTGTGTGTATGTGTGTATTTTTTAAATTTTGCAGATAACATCAGTGGGTCAGATGGGTCACCTGTAGAAAAAAATCGGAAATTTTCTTTATGTGTGTGTGTGTGTGTATTTATTTATAGCTGCACTGGGTCTTTGGTGCTGCATGTGGGCTTTGTCTAGTTGTGGTGAGGGGAGCTACTCTTCATTGTAGAGTGCGGGGTTCTCAATGCATTGGCTTCTCTTGTGGAGCGTGGGCTCTAGGCTCACGGGCTTCAGTAGTTGCGGCACACAGACTCAGTAGTTGCGGCTCACTTGCCCTAGAGCACCTGCTCAGTAGTTGTGGTGCGTGGGCTTAGTTGCCCTGAAACATATGGGATCTTCCTGGATCAGGGATCAAACCCCCATCCCCTACACTCACAGGCAGACTCTCAACCACTGGACCACCAGCGAAGTCCAGAGATTTCCTAGGCCAGTTAACACAACCAGTCCAACCTAAAGGAAATCAGTCCTGAATATTCACTGGAAGGACTGATGCTGAAGCTGAAATTTCAATACTTTGGCCACCTGATGCAAAGAACTGACTCATTTGAAAAGACCCTGATGCTGGGAAAGACTGAAGGCAGGAGAAAGGGACGATAGAGGATGAGATGGTTGGATGACATCACCAACTCAATGGACATGAGTTTGAGTAAGCTCCGGGAGCTGGTGATGGACAGGGGGGCCTGGCATGCTGTGGTTCATGGGGTTGCAAAGAGTCGGACATGACTGAGCGAATGAACTGAATTGAACTGAATATATATATTTTAACCAGGGTTAATTTTAAAGATTCAGTTTTTCCTTCAAAGAGTAACAAAGGCTAGGAAGAATAAATGCCTGTTTAAGAAAAATCAACATGACAATAGCTGCTAGTGCTAGAGGCTACCCAGGTAGCCTATTGAAGAATGCACTAAAAGGGCCTGGATTTATTTCCAGCATCTCATAACAGATTAATATTAAAATTTCAGTAATCTTCTATATCAACAAACTCAAATACCACTGGTTACCAAATATTTTGCTTGATGTACTGATATCTCTCTTTCTTAGGAGCACTTTCCTCTCCAGGTGCCATACCTAATGCAGTTAATGAATGGAGTGTGTACATGAGAGTGGGAGTAGGGGTAGAAAAAGTTCAATTTAAACACCAAATCAGAAACTATATTATTCCAGAGTCAACTTCCATACCATTATTTTTTTAAAACTTCAAAATCCATCAAAATGCTTATATAATATTTTTCATCTTCAATATCATGAGAACACCAAAGAACAAGAAAATTATGTTCTAAAAAATTACAAAAAAGTAAATCATAGAATTCCATTCAATTTTTAACTATTTATGAATCCACAAATTACAGATGAAAAATAAGAAAAAGGTATTAAACATGATTTGTTTCTAACTGTGAAACATGCATTAGAAAATTCAAATCTGCTCTTGCAAAATCTTTTTCACCAGATTTTCTCCTGAGGGCCTGGGCATACTTGCAGATTTTCAGATAAAGAATGCCTCATAAGACTTGAATTTTCACAACTGACTTGATTTTGACGGTCTTAGCTGATATCAAAGGACTTAACTCTTAGCCAGACCCAGAAAAAAATCTGCATGAAGTGACACAGGAATATCTGTGTTCCAGTCCAGTTACAGTCACCACTGTTTGTAACCTTCACCTGATTTAAACTTAAATCTCTTGTCTTGCATTATTCTTTCAACTTGCAAACAGCAGTAGGAGAAAGGGAGCTGGTAAATAAAACATCCAAGAATATTGTAATTTCCAAGTGTTGAAAAAAAAACTCATCTGAATATTACAGCAGGAATGATTTTAAAGTAATGTTTCTGTTTGCAAACACAAACAAGTATTCTGTGTTATGTGGTAGTGTTTGAACTTTAAGTTAACTGATTATTTAAAACTTTTAGAACCATAAATTCATATATCAAAAATATGTCTACCCTAGCAAAGAGAAAAACAGGAGTTGTTCCAAAACCCAGAGTAAAATGTAAATGCCTCATCTGGATAAGATGACATCTTCATGAGCAACACTCATAAAATTCAAGTCAGTTGGGGCCATGGGAAGATTCTAAAACAACTCATCTGAATCTCAGACAGTCCAGAGGTAGGAAATACCAAAATTGAAGTCTCTATTAATTTCAGTACAATCCATTTCAAACACTTTTTTTTTTTTCTCTTAAAGTTACTTGTAGACTAGAATGGTAGTGTTTGGTAAGTTATAAAAATAAGTGCAGATAAGGGCAGTCATCCCAATAAACAGCATTTTTGGAATGCTGGTAACAAATAATCACCTCTTTTAGATAAGTATATGCCTCAAAGGAGATGTGAATGCATTTTGAGTTTTTCCAAAGAACTGCTTTCCATTTACAATCCAAAAGCCAATGGTAAAGATGAAAAGTTCCAAAGAAAAATGTTGAAAAGAGCATCACACCTTTCTGCTTCCCCAAGATAAATGTCATATTAATTTAGCACAGGAAAATGGGTGAATATATGCAGTTACTACATTTTACTGTTTTGCAGTCTATCCTAAGCCTGTAGTAATAATTAGCATCATGATCAAGAACACTACTACTGTTTTAATTAATATGTGAACATCTCCCTACTATTATTATCAAGAATAGAAATGTTAGACTACAGACAGAGCCCAACCCGTTTCTCTCCCCAGTTTGACACGGAATGTTCCAGTAGGGATTGGTGGCTAAAACAGGAATTGTTTATGTATTTGAGGAACCATGACTATACTAAGAAGGTCAAATATGCAGTCACTAGCAAATCCACCTTCTCTCTGGGGGCGGGAAATGGATTAAGAAAAAAAACTCTGGAAGTTCAAGGCTTCAGTTGTGGATGTTAGAGTTTAGACATTTTAAGAAATCTTCTAGATTTTCTTGAAAAGTAAATATAAAACTAAAAGAACCTTACCTACGTGGTTCATGTGGTACCTCTCATATAAACTTAAAACTTTTAATCTTGTTTTTAAGGAAATGCTTTGAAATTCCTTAAAATACAAATAATAGAAACCCAACCAGCAGCAAAAAGATCCAAATTGTAGAGAAAAGATGGCAATTCTACTGAAAAGGAGCCCTACTTTTCTGTGCAAGGTGGCCAGCCCTGACTCAGCACAGATGGGACAATAATAGCTTAAATTGAATTCTTCTACTGCAAGATTATCCATTTCATTAGGGATTTAGACTCAGAGAGAGCTGTGCATTTTTACTCATTTCTGTTCTCAAAATAATAATATCCTTTCCTCAAGCCAGTCAATTTTATTTAAAGTTTTCTATAGTTGAGACTGCTGTAAGCTATAATACCAGCAGAATCTTTAGAAATGGCAAAGGTATATTACTTTTTATGGTGCAACCCCAATGATCTCCCCCTTTCTATCTCATTTTTATTTAACTTACAAGAACACATAAAAAATGTTGAATTTCCCTGTTATCCCTAGTCTGTGACCCATGTTAAATTGTGTTTATCTCAGTGAAAAATGTTTCCACAACAATCATTTTTGACATATAATTTTACATAATGAAACATGAATGACTATTCATGATAAAAGTTTAACAAAAACAACCCACATTAACATTGTTGCACTAATTGATTGAGAATCCGCTATATAAAACAATAGAGTTGTTTCTAATATTTGCTTGAATTGGCCATTTTTCTTATGAAGAACCCACAGAGTCAAGAGTGGGCAGAGTGTGTGCACACAGGGAAAGGTTAATCTATGCCTGTCTTTATTATGATAATGGAGTACTTTACTCCCAAGAAATGAAAGAGAATTGTATCCATTCCCAGTTCCCCTTGTGATGGTGTTAGGGAATGTTCTCCTTTAGTGATCAAAATGAGAATGTGAAAGCTCTTTGTAAGCTATAAAGTAAAATTCATATATAAGTTAGTATCATTGTTGGCCTAATGCTTATTTGTATCTGAGGCTAAAATGAAGCTCTTGGAGGTTATTTCCTGTCTGGTTCTTCCAAAGCAGATCCTGAGACTAGGATTTGGGTGCAGGGAGTAAACGGGGGATGTGACCTCGGGGAGCATAAGTGAGGGAGTGGGGACTTTTAGACAGTAAAAAAGGCTGAGTTAAGTCCCTGGCACTTCCTAGATGCCCAGCACCACTGAACCCGTGCTGAAGGTACTAGTGAAGCCCTGGGGCAGAGATGGAGAAAGACAGGGGTGGTTGCTGGAGGTGAAGAGCTGTCAGCAGGAGCAAGACTGTCTTTCCCAACAGCTGCAGGTGACCCAGGCCCTGCCAGGGGGACATGGGGCAGGGCATTTGCAGTGTGTGCTGAGAAGGCAACCGTCGTACACCGGCTCAGAAGCAGAGTCAAGAGCAGGCTTCCGGAGTCTGATTTGTGCTGTCTGTCTTGGTCCCAGGCCGATTATAAACACTTTGCATGGGTAAAGCATTCTCGGTGAAATTACCCTCAGTTTCCTTTAATACTGTATATTGTTGCCACTATTAGCTATTTTTAGATGTTGAGATTGAAGTGCTGTCCAGCCTCTGCTAGGTTTCATGAAATTTATTGATATGGTTTGGGAGGCAGCACATTCTAGTACAATTTGTTTTAAGCCTGGATTCTCATTAGAATCATCCAAGGAGATTTGAAGGAAAATACTGGCCTCACCCCCATTTGAAATAAGGATCTCTAGATGTGGGGCCAAGGTCTTGGGGGGGGGGGTGTGTGTGTGTGTAACCTCTCCAGATGATTTTTCTTGCAGTGAAAATTTAAATCACTTGGTAATGAAAAGAGTGTAGCTTTGGAAAAACTTTGAAATCAGGTAGCCTTATGTAGAGAATGCAGCCACTCCACTAAGCAGCTGTATAGAATTCTGTGAGTAGCATATCTTCTCTGGGGCTCAGTTTCCTCATTTGTAAAACAGAGATACTATATCTATCTCACAGACTTCTCTGAGAATTAAATGGATGCTAAAAAGCCTACTCTTGTGCCTGGCACACAGTTGGTGCTTAATAAATGTCAGTTCTAACCTTCCCCATGTTGTCAAACTTGCTTTGAAAAGTACTTCTGTGTCTCCATACATTGGAAAATGAAAATTAAGTTTTCACATGTAGATGTAGAAGGTAGAGAGCTGTAAGAACAAATGGAGGAGAGCAGGATTGGATTATTACACTGTCAGAAGTTGAGGAAAGAGAGTATATGAAAAGAACAAACAACTGACTGAAAATGGAAACAAGAAAACCACAAACCAGTTAAAATACAACTATGCAATGACTTCTTCTGGAACAGATTTAGGTTGGCATGAGAGCTAGTCCCTGCCGGGATAAGTGGATACTGTGGTGACAGGCGTTGCCCTCATAAGAGTGTCTGTGTGGAGTTGAAGTCCCAAGTGGAAATATCTTCAAAGTGCAGGTAAAATGTTTACCAGGAAGCCTTTATAGCACTCTGTGCTGTGCTGTCACTTCAGTCATGTCTGCCTCTTCGTGACCCCATGGACTGTAGCCCACCAGGCTCCTCCCTCCATGGGATTCTCCAGGCAAAAATACTAGAGTGGATTGCCATGGCCTCATCTAGGGTTATAGCACTCTAGGTTAGGCTAAGTACCCTCTTCTGGGTTTCTTGGGTTACTTTTAAATTAGCATTCGGTATTATATCCAGAGTAACTATTTGTGTGTTGACTAGAAGGCTCAGTTTCTTTGAGGCAGGGCTGTGTTCTTTCATTGACAATACTCGGTAAACAATTGAATCCAACCATTATCAAACTAAAACTAAGTGAAAGCAGAGCCCAGAAAAACATGTCAAACTTTGAGATTGTCTCTCGCAACAAGTGGCAGCCTTAACGCCTTCCCCTTTGTTTCAAGAACGCTGAGTTTGTCCAAGTAGAGAAGAGTTTAAGGAGAGACAAAGTGTGCACCTGTTTTGCTTCCATAAAGAATACCTGTCTTAAAATGGTGACAGTATTGCATAAGAAGGCAGAGCAAAGAGTCACAAATAAATGGAGCTGAGACTCTTACTACTGAACTTTATTAGTTGTGTGAGCCAGTTCTGAGTTGGGGTTTCTGTATCTCGAAAGCCAAAGTTTCCAAGTAAATATGATTGTTTTGGATAAAGACAGGATTGAAAGGCAATCTTTTGACCCTCTGCTCAGCCAAATAAGAAAGAGCCTTGGGCAACTGAGCAACTAACACTTTCACTTTGGGTCTGGAACACTTCCTTACCAAGAGGTAAAGAGCCTACATAGTCTGTACGGGTCTTTCCGTCTTGTATGGAGTGTCTTTCCCTGTTTTATGCTCACAGAGTGTTGATGGTGCCTAAGTGTGGGTGTTAAGGGCCCACAGGCAGGCACCCAGCTTTCAATATTTCAGATTCCACAGGAAGAGGTCAGGGTCCTTCTGTTGCAGCACAAGAGGGTGTGCATAGACCAATTGCTCTGTATTGGCTGCCCTGAGGCCTGCTGGCCACAAGGGGCTGAAACCCACTATTGAAGCTGATCTTGCTCTGTTTCCTCTCTATATAAGTAAAGCATCATTCCACCTGGTGCTTGACTATCTTGTGTTTTCCTTGGCAACTCCAACCTAACACACAGTAGGTAGAAGTGTTTGGAGTCCTCCTCTAGGGTTGGTAGCCGGTACATGGTGTTCAGCCTGACAGTCACATTTATGCCAAAGTATAGTGAATGCCTTATCTTTAGATAAGCAGGATGACAACTAAATTTCTTAGCATCAGTAGTTGTATATAGTTGGGAACTTTTCAAAACAGATGGTAGAGCAAACCAAGGACTTTAGGTTAAAAGGGATTCATTGGCAGGATCTTGGGATAATTCATTGCGCACTGGGTCTCAGCGGGGCAGTGTTGTGATTGGTGGAAAGGTGCCCATAACACAGCTAAAGGAATGTGTTTTCTCTGATATCGAAAGATACAAAGACAGCTGCACCCAGCAACCTCACAAAGCAGGAGACTATGTGGCTTGCATCCTTATTCCTCCAGGATCCCTTTAAGGATATTGAGCACAGACTGAGAACTTTGCTCTTCTCTACCCTTGGGGTCTTTTTACTCTCTTAGCCCCTTTCAGTCATACTGGAGAGAACCTGCTATCTGCTTGCCTGCTCACTGTATATGAGAAGTAAGACACAGAGATATAAGCAGATAGAAGGTATAAGAAGTAGACACACCCCTCATTTGCCATGAGACTGGTAACATTAAAGGTTAATTTACCACAAGTTTCTAGGTCTGAGCCTTCAGATCTGCCTGAGGTTTATTCCATACTTCTAGAATAGAGACTGAATGAACAAACCCAACTCTTAGGGAAGCAAGAACGTGGGAACCTCAGGGACAAGATTGGAACCCCATCTCCGCGAGATTCTGACTCCCTGCCCATATCAACCAGGATGTTGAAACTCTTGATTGATGGCAGATCAAGGGCTCACATTCTCCCAGTAGTTTCATTCCCTTAGGACAGATTTGAAAATATCTAGGCAAGGCCTCTGACAGAGCAAACTTGGATCGTGTATCCTCTCCTATGAATTGAGTGGTCTTAGCTCAAGCAGCTATAACAATATTATATATTGGGTAGCTTAAGCAACATTTATTTCTCAGAATTCTGAAGGGTGGGAGTTCTGATTAGGGTGCCATCAAGGTTGGGTTCTGATGAGAGCCTTCTTTCTGCTTTACAGTTGGCCACCTTCTTACTTAGCACAGAGCAGAGAGAAGAAGCAAGCTCTCTCTATTATGAGAGCACTAATCCCATTTATGAGGGCTCCACCTCATGACTTAATCACTTCTGAAAGAAAGGCTCTGCCTCCTAAAGCCCACGCATTCAGGGTTAGGTTTCCAACATATGAATTTTGGGCAGACACAAACATTCAGTCCATAACATGGGTTAAAGAGGTGGAGTGATGGGAGTTGGGAAGAGGGTATTATAACTAGTAGCACCATACAATCACACCACTGGACCAGTGAAGATGAGTCCTCCAGAAGACAGAATAAATCGTTCTCACAAGGTGGAGTGATGGCCCCATAAGGTAAGTAGATGCCACCACAGCAGTAAACCTTCAAAATCCAAATAACCTTCACCACTAACACCACTAACTGACCCTGTTCAGGAAGAGAGAGCATCCTCAAGGGCCTTGTCTTTTATTTTTTTATTTTTTTCCTTTATTTTTATTAGTTGGAGGCTAATTACTTTACAATATTATAGTGGTTTTTGCCATACATTGATATGAATCAGCCATGGATTTACATGTGTTCCCCATCCTGAACCCCTTCCAACCTCCCTCCTCATCCCATCTCTCTGGGTCATCCCAGTGCACCAGCCCTGAACACTTGTCTCATGCATCCAACCTGGACTGGCGATCTGTTTCACACTTGATAATATACATGTTTCAATGCTATTCTCTCAGATCATCCCACACTTGCCTTCTCCCATAGAGTCCAAAAGTCTGTTCTATATATCTGTGTGTCTTTTTCTGTCTTGCATATAGGGTTATCGTTACCATCTTTCTAAATTCCATATATATGCATTAGTATACTGTATTGGTGTTTATCTTTCTGGCTTACTTCACTCTGTATAATGGGCTCCAGTTTCATCCATCTCATTAGAACTGATTCAAAATGAATTTCTTTTTATGGCTGAGTATATTCATTGTGTAATATGTACCCAGCTTTCTTATCCATTCATCTGCTGATGGACAACTTAGGTTGCTTTCCACGTCTGGCTATTATAAACAGTGCTGCGATGAACATTGGGGTACACGTGTCCTCTTTCAGTTCTGGTTTCCCTCGGTGTTGTATGCCCAAGAAGTGGGATTGCTGGGTCACATGGCAGTTTTATTTCCAGTTTTTTAAGAAATCTCCACACTGTTCTCCATAGTGGCTGTACTAGTTTGCATTCCCACCAACAGTGGAAGAGGGTTCCCTTTTCTCCACACCCTCTCCAGCATTTATTGCTTGTAGATTTTTGGATAGCAGCCATCCTGACTGGCGTGTAATGGTACCTCATTGTGGTTTTGATTTGCATTTCTCTAATAATGAGTGATGTTGAGCATCTTTTCATGTGTTTGTTAGCCATCTGTAAGTCTTCTTTGGAGAAATGTCTGTTTAGTTCTT